>NC_069503.1:749202272-749317524 GCF_027579735.1 Bombina bombina | reverse complement strand
CCCCCCCCCTCGGTCTCTCTCCTCTCCCCCCCCCCCCCCCCCCCCCCCCCCGGCCACCCCCCCCACCCCCCCCCCCCCCCCCCCCCCTCTGTCTCTCTCTCCCCCCCCCCCCTCTGTCTCTCTCCCCTCCCCCCCCCCCCCCTCTGTCTCTCTCCTCCCCCCCCCCCTCTGTCTCTCTCCTCCCCCCCCCCCCTCTGTCTCTCTCTCTCCCCCCCCCCTCTGTCTCTCTCTCTCCCCCCCCCCTCTGTCTCTCTCTCTCCCCCCCCTCTGTCTCTCTCCCCCCCCCTCTGTCTCTCTCTCTCCCCCCCTCTGTCTCTCTCTCTCCCCCCCCTCTGTCTCTCTCTCTCCCCTCTGTCTCTCTCTCTCCTCTCCCCTCTCTCGTGGAAGAGGAGGAGCTTGGTGTGAGAGCACTGACTGAGGCTGTGTGTTGCAGTGTAGCTTGGCTTAGCTTTTTGTGGGTTTTTTTTTCTGGGGCTAACCCAGAATGGCTTCAACTTCAGGGGGAAGCTGTCCCAATGTATTTAGGTTTGAGAATTTGACCAGAAGGCATGGGGTTAGGATTAGCCCTGGAAATTATGTTAATGTTGAGAATTGTGTGTTAGCTGTAGTGAAAGTTGTTGGTTGCAGTAATATTAAGTCTGCATCAAGAATGAATAAATCAGTGGTTGTTTTTGTGAGCATTGTTAGCTCAGTTAGCCAACAAAGTAATCTCAGAGGGTGTTGTTATTTTTGGAGTTTGTTATACTGTTCTACCTTTATCTACTCCAACTGTGAAAGTGCTTATTTCTAATGTGCCTCCTTTTTTGAGAAATGAACAACTAGCTCATGATTTATCTCGTTATGGGAAATTGACTAGTCCCATTCGCATGGTTCCTTTAGCATGTAAAGCAAATGAGATTAAGCATGTTATGTCCTTTAGAAGACAGGTTTTTATGATACTTAAGGACAGTAACAAAACTCTAAATGTTGCTTTAAGGTACAAGTTGGATGAATGTGACTATATTGTTTTTGCTAGCACTGAGCAAATGCGCTGTTTTAGTTGTAAAAGTTCTGAACATATAATTAAGGACTGCCCTGATCTAAAGCATAAAGCAGCAGCTGAAATTGCTGCAAATGAGCAAGAGAATTTGGTTTCTGATTTGGAATCAGGGGAGTCTTCTTTATCTGAGGACAGTGAGCAAGATGAGAAAATGGAGCAGGAAGCTGTAGGTTCCCTTTCTAAACTGCAGGAAAAAGATTTAGCTGTAAATGATAAAGTGCAGAGTAAGAAAAGGCCTTTTAAATCTGAGCTCATTCAGGTAGGGAGAGAAAAGGTTAAGAGATTTAATGAAATAAGTGGGAATCAAATGGAAGAGAATAACATTTCAGTTGTGGAAAAGAATAAAGAGGATAATTTAAATAAAGATAGAAAATGCAGGTAGTGATGAGAATGAAAGTAAAAGTGTTGATAAGGAGAAAAAAGCTGGGTGCAGTAATAATTCTGTAACTAGTTTAGTAAAAGTAAGTGATAAAGCTGATGAGCCCAGTTCACAAAAAAGTGTCAATCCCCCAGTTTTGCAGGCTACTGAAGAAACACCTGTGGCTAATGATTCCCCAGCTGCTCTTGCAACATTTTCAGAGAGTGAGGAAGATGTTGAAATTTCTGATTCTCAGGTTTCTCTAACTGCAGCTCAGCATATGACTGCAAGTTATTCTCTGCAGAGTATTAATTTTTAGATATTACTAAAAGGAAAAAGAATGTTGAAATACAGAATTAATTTCCTGATCGTGTGAAGTTTGTAGATTCTGTAGAGTTTTATTTTAAACGTGCAAGCGAGGAAGAGCTCAGTAAACAAAACAGGTATCGTTTAAAAAAATTGTTACAAAAGGTTCGTCTTTCCCTAAAGAGTAATGATGATTAGTAGGCATTTGTTTTTTTTACTCTTTCCTCTGTTTGCTTACTTCATGTTTTGTGATGGGTAAAAATGTGAATAAGATGTCCTGTGGGACATTAAATGTTAATGGGTGTAGAGGTAGTGAGAAGAGAGCTACAATTTTTTCATATTTAATACAGAAAAAAATGAAGATATCTTTTTTACAAGAAACTCATACAGATTTAACTAATGAGAGTGTGTGGTTTAGAGAATGGAGAGGGAAGTGTTTTCTCAGTCATGGCTCTAATAAAAGTGCAGGAGTTGCAATTCTTTTTTCTGAAAATATAGAACCAGATTCTGTGGTAGTTGAAGAAATTATAAAAGGACGGCTTCTAAAGGTTGAAGCTGTATTTGGAGAGGTTACATTTTGTTTTATGAATGTTTATGCACCTTGTGTTGCTACAGAAAGAGTTACTTTTTACAAACTTTAAGCAAAGCTTTAACTTGTATTCAGCTAAGGACTGTGCTGCTGCTAGGGGGAGATTTTAATTGCACTGTAGATTTTAAAATTGACAGAAATCATTTGGAGCCTTCCCCAATGTCTGCTAAAGAACTGTTTTCTGTTTTAAATCTTAATGGTTTAATTGATGTCTGGAGAGTGTTTAACCCAAAAATTAGACAATACACTTGGGTCAGTTTAAGTGAAAATTGTATTTCTGCTGCTATACTGGACAAATTTTATGTTTTTAAGCATAATTCAAATATTGAGAAAAATTGTTCCTAATGTTTTTTCTGATCATGCAATGGTTCTTTGTAATTTAGTTTTGCCATCAACTTTCACCCATAGTTCATTTTGGCATTTTAATTGTCAGCTTTTAAAGGATATGCAATTTTTAGAATGTTTTGCCTTTTTTTGGAAACAATGGTCAGAAAGAAAAAATGATTTTGCAGCATTAAAGGATTACTTTCTGTTATAATTTTTAAGCTAAACAACTAACATATTAAAGTTAATAAACATTAATTAAAACCTACTGACCTATATTTTCTCCAAAACGAAGTTTCATAACGTTCTAAAAGTTATATCTTTTATTCGCCAATGATGTCACTTTATCCTGCCCACTATTTTCAGCACTGAGTGTTCAAAATACTTAAACCAATAACTTTGTGTTTAAAGCGCCATTTTGAAACCTAGGTATTGTAAACGGATTGGTACACTGCAAAGGATACCCACGGAGTGGGTTTGGAAAACAATTAAATTTGCAGACAAGATTTCTGATATACGGTAGAGATATGTTAATGAAATGCTATTGATAAAAAGCGTATTTGGGGTAGTTAGTAACAGGCATAGAAAATATGTACTTACAGTGGCCCTTTAAGGCAATGGTGGTATATAGGAAAAGTACAAATAAAAGTTTTTTGTCAACAGTATAGTCAGCAAATGTATGCAAGTGTAAATAATAGCATGAGAGTTCTGGAGCAGGACATTTTGCAACTTCAAAAAGCCTTTGATAGCTCTTTCAATGTTGGGTTGTATGAAGATTTAAAGTAAAAAAAAACAATTGCTAGCCAACCTATTGGATAGTAGGGTTCAGGGTGCGCTAGTAAGATCTCACTTTCAAGTTGCAACAGAGATGGATTTGTCATCACAGTTTTTCTTTGGACTTGAGAAGAAAAATGGACAAAATAAATTGATACATTGTCTAAAGGACTCAAATGGTTTGGAGCTCACTGAGCAAAAGGAGATAGGAAACTTTGCTGTGGATTTCTATACAGAACTGTTCAGGAGAAAAGTCTGTAATGGATCAGATTCTGCTACACAACAGCTCCTCTGTTCTCTCCCAAAGATCAAGAATCGGGATGTGGAGGACCTTGAAAAACTTTTAACATTTGATGAACTGTCTTCTTCTTTAAACAGTTTGCACAGTGGCAAGGCCCCTGGAATTGATGGGCTTCCTGTGGATTTTTATAAGCATTTCTGGACTATAATTGGTGAAGATGTTCACTTGGTCCTTAAGGAATCCTTACAGGTCAGAGAGCTGCCCTTAAGTTATCGGCGGGCAGTGATAACTCTGTTGCCTAAAAAAGGAGATTTGACTGATATAAGAAATTGGAGACCAGTCTCTCTGTTGTGTACAGACTATAAACTTTTTTCTAAAGCTTTGGCAATGCGCTTGAGAGAAGTTATAGGTTCTGTAGTGCACCCTTATCAAACCTACAGTATTCCTAATAGGTGTATTCATGATAATATTTCTTAAGGGATTCTATAGCAGTTTCCAAATTGTTTAATATTAAAGTGGGTATAATTTCACTAGATCAACAGAAGGCTTTTGATAGAGTAGAGCATGATTACATCTGCAGTACTTTGCATGCTTATGGCTTTGGTCCTCAATTTATTTCTGCTATACAACTTTTATATAACAATATATTTAGTTTTCTTAAGATTAATGGTGAACTTAGTAGTCCTTTCCCTGTACAAACTGGTATTAGGCAGGGATGTCCACTTTCTGGAATGCTGTATTCTCTTGCAATTGAGCCTTTACTGATAAAATTAAGAGACCATCTGGTTGGTTTATGTTTACCTCACATACAGGTTCCTATTTCTATAAAAGTATCTGCATATGCTGATGATGTATATGTGTTTGTGTGTAATAAACAAGATGTTAATGTGCTCTGTAATTGGCAAAAAATATATGAAATTGCTTCAGGAGAAAAAATAAACTGGCCTAAATGTAACGCTCTCTTCCTTGGGGAATGGAGTGAGGATTTTCCACCAAGTCTTCCTGAAAAATTAGAGTGGAACAGATATGGTTTTAAGATTCTAGGAGTTTTTTTAGGCTCAGATGATGTTATGCATTTGAATTTCTAGGGAGTTTTAGACAGGATAGAGGAGAGGTTGCAAAAATGGAAATGGCTGCTGTCACAGTTATCTTATAGAGGGAGAGTTTTAGTTATTAATAACTTAATTGCCTCTATGATGTGGCATAGATTGATTGTTCTGAATCCGCCCCCTCTACTTTTAGAAAATATTCAGACAAAATTACTGTCATTTTTTTGGGATTCAAATCATTGGCTTAAGCAAAGTGTTTTGTTTTTGCCAGTAAGTGAAGGTGGTCAGGCTTTGATGGATTTAAAAAGCAGAACAGCAGCTTTTAGGCTTCAGTTTTTGCATAGACTATTGTTTTATGATGGTTATGCCCCTTGGAGATACCTTGGTTTTACGCTGCTTCATAGAGTAGGTGGTTTGGGGTATGATCAGCAGTTGTTTCTAATAGATTTTGGTCAAATAGATGTAACCAATGCTACCCCTTTTTATGGCAGTGTTATAAATGCTTGGAAATTTCTAAAACTTTTACGGAATGAGGAATCTTTAAGTTTTCCTTGGATTTTGGAGGAGCCTTTGTTTTATAATCCACTATTTGAACAGCCAATAGAATGCAAGCTCAATCCTATTGGCTGATTGGATCAGCCAATCGGATTGAACTTCAATCCTATTGGCTGATTGGATCAGCCAATCAGAATTCAAGGGACGCCATCTTGGATGACGTCACTTAAAGGACCAGTCATTCAGTTGTTGGCCGTCGGATGAAGAGGATGCTTCGCGTCGGATGTCTTGAAGATGGACCCGCTCCGCTCCGGAAGGATGAAAATAGAAGATGCCGCCTGGATGAAGCCTTCTGCCGGTCTGGATGTCCTCTTCTGGCCGGATAGGATGAAGACTTCGGACCCTCTGGAGGACCACTTGTGCCCGGCTGGGTGAAGACGGCTCAAGGTAGGGTGATCTTCAAGGGGGTAGTGTTAGGTTTTTTTAAGGGGGGATTTGGTGGGTTTTAGATTAGGGTTGGGTGTGTGGGTGGTGGGTTTTAATGTTGGGGGGTATTGTATTTTTTTTTACAGGTGAAAAAGCTGATTACTTTGGGGCAATGCCCCGCAAAAGGCCCTTTTAAGGGCTATTTGTAATTTAGTATAGGGTAGGGAATTTTATTATTTTGAGGGGCTTTTTTATTTTATTAGTGGGATTAGATTAGGTGTCATTAGTTTAAAAAAAATTTAATTCTTTTTTTATTTTCTGTAATTTAGTTTTTTTTTTCCGTAATTTAGTTTATTTAATTGTAATTAATTGTAGGTAGTTTAGGTAATTAGTTTAATTATAGTGTAGTGTGAGGTGTAATTGTAACTTAGGTTAGGGTTTATTTTACAGGTACTTTTGTACTTATTTTAGCTAGGTAGTTATTAAATAGTTAATAACTATTTAATAACTATTGTACCTAGTTAAAATAAATACAAAGTTGCCTGTAAAATAAAAATAAACCCTAAGATGGCTACAATGTAATTATTATTTATATTGTAGCTATCTTAGGGTTTATTTTATAGGTAAGTATTTAGTTTTAAATTGGATTAATTTATTTAATAGTAGTAATTTAATTTGGTTTTAATTAAATTATATTTAAGTTAGGGGGGGTTAGGGTTAGATTTAAGGGTTAATAAATTTAATATAGTAGCGGCGACATTGGGGGCGCAGATTAGGGGTTAATAAATGTAGGTAGGTGTTGGCGATGTTAGGGACGGCAGATTAGGGGTTAATAAAATTTAACTAGTGTTTGCAAGGCGGGAGTGTGGCGGTTTAGGGGTTAATACATTTATTAAAGTAGCGGCGATGTCCGGTCAGCAGATTAGGGGTTAAATAATTTTATTATAGTATTTGCGATGTGGGGGGGCCTCGGTTTAGGGGTTAATAGGTAGTTTATGGGTGTTAGTGTACTTTGTAGCACTTTAGTTAAGAGTTTTTTATGTTATGGCGTTAGCCCATAAAACTCTTAACTACTGACTTTTATATGCGGTAGGAGTCTGGACAGGAGAGGGTCTACCGCTCACTTTTTCAGGCGATCGTAATACCGGCGTTAGGCAAATCCCATTAAAAAGATAGGCTACGCAATTGACCTAAGAGGATTTGCGGTAAGCTAAAATCGCAGAAAAAAAAGTGAGCGGTAGACCCTTTCCTGCCTGACCCATAATACCAGCGGGCGTTAAAAAGCAGAGTTGGGACCCCTCAACGCTGCTTTTTAAGGCTAACGCAAGACTCGTAATCTAGGTGTTGGTTTGATATTTTGTATCCACTAATTTCACTGCACTATTAATTCAATCACTATAATTTCTTTACTATGTCACAACTAGGGATGGGCGAATGTTTCTAAAAATTCAAAATTTAAAACGAATTTTGATACATTCGATCATTGGAATCAAATTTTGAATGTTTATATAACATTCTAACAATCTATTTTCGAATTTTCGTTTTTGAATTTTTCAATAAAATTAAAAAATATTTGTTTGAATAATAGAATGTTTAGCTATGTATTCATTCAATTTTCGAAATGTAATATTCTAATTCGAATGTGACATTCTAATTCGAATGTAACATGCAAACTCAAAATAATATTTCTAGTCTACAGCTGTGTTTAATAAATGTCACATTCAAATTCGAAATAGTATTTCTAGTCTAACACTATGTTTTTTAAATGTTATATTCGAATTTGAATGTGACATTCGAATTTAAATGTAACATTTGAATTCAAAATAGTATATCTAGTCTACAACTCTGTTTAATAAATGTCACATTCGAATTTGAAATTGTATTTCTAGTCTAATACTGTATTTTATAAATGCAATATTCGAATTCGAATGTGACATTTGAATTCTAAATAGTATTCCTAGTCTAATACTGTTTTATAAATGTAATATTCAAATTCGATTGTCACATTCGAATTCGAATGTCACTATCGAATTTGAAGGTCACATTCAAATTCAAAATAGTATTTGTAGTCTACAACTGTGTTTTATAAATGTGACATTCGAATTCGAAAGTGACATTCAAATTCGAATGGGACATTCGAATTCAAAAGTGACATTCTAAAACTGTAAATAACATTCAATAATAGAATTTTTAAGAATATTAGTTCTTATCAACAGTCTATTATGTAAATCGAATTTCTACAATAACATTCGTTCTAACATTCAAATTCAAATATAAAAACATTCGCCCATCCCTAGTCTTTTAGCCTTTAAATCCAATATTCATTTGCACACAATTGTACTATTGGGTTAAGGTAACAACACAAACTCATATATTTATATTTTTATTTTCACTCACACTGCCCTTAAATTAACAGAATGAATGATGAAATGTGAACCTACAATACAATAAATACATATGTAGCATAATACTACAAGGATTAATCCATGATATATAAACACCACTTAATATGATGTCAATATTATTTTGTATATTTAAAACTTATGGCCATATCCTTAAATGTAATGGATTTTGTATGTATTAAAAACACCAATATATAACAATATTGTCATTAAAATCAATATTATACACAAATAAGTATAATGTTGAATATCTATATATCTTTACCCAGTAGCACTCCTATATACTACACAGAAATTATGATCACTTATCATCATGGATCACGTCCACCTTAAATCAGATAGTCAACCTTATCATCAAATCCTTCTTAAACAGTAGGCTAATACAGATCGGATCTCCACCAATCGGAACTTTGACAGTGATGGATATTACCATATCCAATCAGATCACACACAAGGCGGGACTTCACACCGGCTATATATCCCCAAACAAACGGCGGCCCGCTGCCTTTGATAAAGCCCAGTAAGGCAAAATGCGTCAGGGGGTTCTACCAGAGCTGATGAAATTTAACAACTTAATCACAAACTTATCATGATCTTCATCCTCTTCAGATTTTAGTTCAAGGAAATATTGCACTGCCTTAATGCCCATACTTTCAAATAAAGATAGCTATTTTAGAGTTCAATACTGAATTTTTCTCTTTCTTAGATATTGTTCCTTCAACAAACGCCTGATTGATTATATGGTTATAGATTTTTTAATATCCCATCATTGGGCTGTGTAATAATTTTGTATAGCAGCTTTGACTTCATAGTTGTTTGTGGGCTTTCTTGAGATACATGTCCAGGGGCCATATAACTATGTTACCCCCCTTATCCGCATTGCAGATTACTATTTCATCCTTTTGCTTAAATTTTTGAAGTGCCATTTGTTCCCTATATGTTAGGTTACGATGTGCTGGGGATACTTGTAACGCGGTGATATCACTATACACCATCTCATTAAAGATATCTAGCTGGGGTGTATTAATATTTCTGGGTAAGAATGTGGATTTATTTGTAATGCTGTTTCTCTGCCAGTCTGTAGTTGCTGGATCTGATTCTTCCATCAAATTGTCTAAGTCTTTAATGGTTTCTAATTAATCAACATTTCACCCCCATTCATTTTCTGCTTGTGAGAAAAATTTATTAAGAGCCAATTTACGTATATACTACTGTATATCCTTTATAGTTTCGAATTTGTCTATGTTGTTTGTCAGGCAGAAAGACAGGCCTTTAGACAGTACTGAAATATGATCTTTAGTCAAAGGTATCTCTGATAGATTTATTACATTTAATGATTCAGCCGAATCTGTGAGAATGGGCTCGGGGGTCTCCTTGACTGTCTCCAGTTCCCTTGTTGCCCTGTCTGTGCACGACTCTGGCCTCTGGTTGGTCTTTTGTTTCTTCCCCCTTCCTCTGCATGTTACCCTTCCTTGTCTCCTGATTCTAAAGAATCTTTCCTTTTGTTATGACTTAAGGATCGACGGGCTATCGCACTGGTGCTGCACTGGGGCCTGCACTTTGAATACTGGTTGCCTATCTTAGTGCCATTGTTTATTTTGTGTCTTGAAAACAAAACAATACAAGTGGGGATTGCCTATCTTCGTGCCATTGTTTATTTTGTGTCTTGAGTCAACAAATACAAATATGTTGTCGATGTAGCAGTCATAATTTCGTATATTGCCCGCAAAGGGATTGTTATTCCAAATATATTTGTTTTCAAAAGAATTGACATACAAGTTGGCATAGGATGGGGCAAACATTGTCCCTATCGCTATGCCCCTTGTCTGTAAATAGTATTTCCCTCAACCACAAAATAATTGTGTGAGAATACAAAACTTATATTGTCCAATAGAAACTGCATGTGTATATCCGGAATACTCAATTTGGATAACGCCTTCTCTATAGCCTGTACCCCCAATTCATGCGGGATACAAGTATAGAGGGCAGATACATTACATGTAATCCAGCTCATGTCCTCTTTCCATTCTAGGCCTTCAAACATATTTATCACCACCTGTGTGTCTTTAAGGTATGCCCTGGTGTGTTTTTTACTAAAGGCTGTAGGTAATAGTCAATATATTTTGACATGTTATCACACAAAAACCCGATACCAGATACAATTGGTCTAATGTAGCTAAAATTAATAAAATCATAACCAATGAAGAATATAGATTTTTGTTTTCATTTCAGCTGAATACGGCAGTATTCTACCATCTCCCCAAAATCCACAAAGACCTGATACATCCACCAGGTAGACAAATTGTATCTGATCTTTGTGTGATAACTTGTCCAAATATATTGACTATTACCTTATGGCTGCGCATCATTGATGATATTTTCTTTATCTGGGAAGGAACATACAACCAATTACAAGAATTTCTAAACATACTAAGCCAGAATAATATAAATATTAAGTTGACGCATGAAGCCAGCCAAACTGCTATTAACTTTTTAGATTTAACTATATAAAAATTGCTAAAGGGGATATCAAAACAGATCTGTACAGAAAAGATGGCAACTAACAGTCTACTGTACAGCACCAGTGCCCACGCCCCAAGAACCATCAGAGGTTTACCCACTGGTGAGTTCCTGAGAATACGGAGAAACTGCATGGATGAGCAGACATTCAATCTGAGAGCCATTGAACTTGAACAGAGACTAATCAATCATGGTTACAGCAAAAGGAGCATAAAAATAGCAAGGTACCGAGCACTACATATTAACAGAAAGGAATTACTGCACAAAAAAATTAAACCTGACTCCAAAGCTCCTAGATTAATTCTAACCTATAACCATCAAACTCCTCGGGTAATTGAGATTATCAAGAAGCATTGGGAAATTTAATGACTGATCCAATCCTAAAAGGAAAGCTAGGGAATAAAGCAGCACTTGGGTATAGACGTACTAAAAATCTAAAGGATTTAGTAAAAAGTAGTCTTCTATGCACAAAAAGAACCAAATCAGCATTTAATCCAGGCTCATTTAGATGTGGTAATTGCAGCACGTGCACACACATTGTGAAAACATGCCAAATCAAAGATAGATTTGGGGTTAAACACTCTATTAAGAGATGCATTAGCTGTAACATGGAGGGAGTAATTTATGCACTTCACTGCAAATGTAATTTACTCTATATAGGGATGACCACCCACAAATTAAGATTGAGACTGATTGAGTATTTACGCAATATAAAAAATGCAACCAAATATCTGGAAAATAGGAAAGCTATCACTAGTGTAGCATCCATTTCCTAACACACCATCACTCTAATAGAGATGAACTTCAATGTTGGGGTATTGAGAAAGTTATTCTAGGAATAAGAGGAGGAGATCTTGAAACAGCACTACTCAAAGCTGAGAGTAGATGGATCTATTTATTAAATACTGTCCAATCCAATGGAATGAACAGAATAATTATGTATTTTTATAGACTATATGTGATTTATCTGCATACATAATTTCATCATTGCCTTTGCCTTAAATAAATATATATATATGGGCAATAGTATACCTGAGCATGTTACTTATATATTACTCAGTTGTAATACTATGAGCTAGTGAATACTTCACACAATGTGTGACTCACAATTTTCATTCACTTATTCACATTTTTGTGTGTGTAATTTTTATGTTTTTTATTTTTTGGATATTCACCATTACTGTTATTTTCACTCGACAATAAAGCACACACATCACTAAAACATAGATAAATACATTTCCCAATGCATTTGAATTGATTAAAAATGTGTGATTAGCACAATATACACCAATCCTTAAGTGGATATATGAATTATTATGAAACTTGCTAGAGCATGTGTACATATGTGGCTTCCTAAATATATAGCATTTACCTTTCTAATCCCACACACATAATTTATTAGTATGTTATCAACAAACACTCACATCACTTCACATAAAAAAGGTATTCACTTTAGCAGGTGTAACAGACGGAATGTTGGATCTGAAACATTTGAATAATGTTTTGTATTGTATGCATCAATGATGCAAGTAATGCGCATATATATATATATATATATATATATATATATATATATATACACGTTATAGGACTGAGAGTATACAGAAACTTTGTCAGAATCTACTCACATCAATACCCCTCTTCATTGAACACAATATGTGGAAGTATAATTGGAGAATCATCGCAATCCCAATTAGTGTGAATTTGGTCACACAGGCATAACACACTACTAGATTATTCACATATAATAGGACCAGTGAGTCTCACAAATATGAGCAGATAATCCAACTGTATATAGCAGTACTTTCCATTCAACTTTGGAACAACCACACAGGAGGTATACACCACCTTAAAATATGAGTCCTTGTCCCAATTTGATTGACATCTTAGTTATCCAATCATCAATCACAGAATGTGGTACTTCCCGTCCAAACGGAACTTAAATCTGTGCATTATGGGTGGCTTGCTGCTTTTGAAAAATCGAGAACGGGCGAAATGCATCAGGGCAGCACCTGTGTGTGGTTATTAATTAAAAGAGGTCTCCATTGTTTCCAAACAGTTTATTAGGAATCAATATATGTTAATAATAAGAGAAAGATTTACAGGTATATATACACATCTATTTTACAGCAAAACAGTCCAAATAATTAATACAGGGCAACTCTACTACAACCCCAATTTGTTAAACACTGCTAAAATAATCCTAGGAATATACTCAGCCAAATTCACCAATGTGTCCAAAATCAGCCATCCTTTCAGGTACAGGATAAGAAAGAGAGAGAGGTTTTGGTGTTCCAGTTTTTTATAGCCCAATTCAATAGGGAGGGGTTTATCAAATGCCAAGTCAAAGGCTATTGGGAGTGTCTTTAGTTCAGAGAGAAAGGTGTAACTAGGGGGAAGGGATTTTAATAACAGCTAGGTCAGTAAGCTATGTCACCACACTGTGGACGCTTTTTAATTTAATAATGTTGAGGCTTATCCTTAGAACCTACCTCTAGAACTATATTCATAAATAGCGCTATTAGCGCTGTTGAGTGGGATGCCTGTTATAGGTGTCAATAACCAGATCATTGTTCCGTATTTATAGCGTATGAGGGCACATATTGGATAGATCTCATAGAGATTTTATCAAGCCTAAATCTTATTATTAATGTACAGGGAGTGCAGAATTATTAGGCAAGTTGTATTTTTGAGGATTAATTTTATTATTGAACAACAACCATGTTCTCAATGAACCCAAAAAACTCATTAATATCAAAGCTGAATAGTTTTGGAAGTAGTTTTTAGTTTGTTTTTAGTTATAGCTATTTTAGGGGGATATCTGTGTGTGCATAATTATTAGGCAACTTAACAAAAAACAAATATATACCCATTTCAATTATTTATTTTTACTAGTGAAACCAATATAACATCTCAACATTCACAAATATACATTTCTGACATTCAAAAACAAAACAAAAACAAATCAGTGACCAATATAGCCACCTTTCTTTGCAAGGACACTCAAAAGCCTGCCATCCATGGATTCTGTCAGTGTTTTGATCTGTTCACCATTGACATTGCGTGCAGCAGCAACCACAGCCTCCCAGACACTGTTCAGAGAGGTGTACTGTTTTCCCTCCTTGTAAATCTCACATTTGATTATGGACCACAGGTTCTCAATGGGGTTCAGATCAGGTGAACAAGGAGGCCATGTCATTAGATTTTCTTCTTTTATACCCTTTCTTGCCAGCCACGCTGTGGAGTACTTGGACGCGTGTGATGGAGCATTGTCCTGCATGAAAATCATGTTTTTCTTGAAGGATGCAGACTTCTTCCTGTACCACTGCTTGAAGAAGGTGTCTTCCAGAAACTGGCAGTAGGACTGGGAGTTGAGCTTGACTCCATCCTCAACCCGAAAAGGCCCCACAAGCTCATCTTTGATGATACCAGCCCAAACCAGTACTCCACCTCCACCTTGCTGGCGTCTGAGTCGGACTGGAGCTCTCTGCCCTTTACCAATCCAGCCACAGGCCCATCCATCTGGCCCATCAAGACTCACTCTCATTTCATCAGTCCATAAAACCTTAGAAAAATCAGTCTTGAGATATTTCTTGGCCCAGTCTTGACGTTTCAGCTTGTGTGTCTTGTTCAGTGGTGGTCGTCTTTCAGCCTTTCTTACCTTGGCCATGTCTCTGAGTATTGCACACCTTGTGCTTTTGAGCACTCCGGTGATGTTGCAGCTCTGAAATATGGCCAAACTGGTGGCAAGTGGCATCTTGGCAGCTGCACGCTTGACTTTTCTCAGTTCATGGGCAGTTATTTTGCGCCTTGGTTTTTCCACACGCTTCTTGCGACCCTGTTGACTATTTTGAATGAAACGCTTCATTGTTCGATGATCACGCTTCAGAAGCTTTGCAATTTTAAGAGTGCTGCATCCCTCTGCAAGATATCTCACTATTTTTGACTTTTCTGAGCCTGTCAAGTCCTTCTTTTGACCCATTTTGCCAAAGGAAAGGAAGTTGCCTAATAATTATGCACACCTGATATAGGGTGTTGATGTCATTAGACCACACCCCTTCTCATTACAGAGATGCACATCACCTAATATGCTTAATTGGTAGTAGGCTTTCGAGCCTATACAGCTTGGAGTAAGACAACATGCATAAAGAGGATGATGTGGTCAAAATACTCATTTTATCACAGAAGAAAGGATGGAGTCCCAGGTTAGGATAAAATAAATTCTTTTATTCGATTCTTTAAAAGTTCAAGTGAGTCGCAGCTCACACGGACACAAAATCAAATTCAGCCAGAAGGAAAGTGGAGAGATGAGCGTAGCACCAGTGGCTTACATGTTTCGGCTAAATGCCGTAATCATAGCCTAAGGTGCTATACCTGTGTAGTCTTTAAAAAGGGTGTAAAGTGATACGATTGGCTAAAACACTTGCAAAGATTAAAAATGAACGCCCATTTCAACACACTTAGTAAAGACATAGAAGTTAACCCTATACATGTCATAATATATTAGAGCAAGGGGTATATCATATGGAATAAGTCATACAAGATATAGAGGTATAATGAAAAAAGTGTGATAAAAAAAGAAAGAAAAAGAAGGTGAAAGAAATATAAAACAAGAAAGAAAGATAGAAAAAAGGAGAAGAGAAAAGGAAAAGAAGAAGAAAAAGGAAGAAAGAGAGGCAGAAAAAACTAAAGTAATGAGAGGCAGAAAAAACAGCGCATGTATTAAAGGGACAGACTCGCAGCAATATAGATAATATATAGACTTGTAGTGGACTAGGAATGCTTAGAGTGCTAACATAGGAGGATGTATATAGCCACGATATATAAGACAGACGTACAAGATACAAAATAGAATAATATCTAGATGTACAGGTAGCCAATAAGCTGATATGTCCATATTATACGTTTAAACACGCACTGTCGCTCAACAAAGGAAAGAAAAGAATAATAAAGTGGAGAGAGAGAAGGAGAAGAAAAAGAAAGAGAATAAGGAGACCCATTGGAAAAGAAGATAGAAAAGGAGACATAGCGAGGACAGATGTATATACATATAGCATATATATAAGAGTACATGAGGATGTTCACATATACACCCATATACAGATTAAGCTAATGTATATATAGTAAAAATAGAACTATAGTGAACACAAAATTTGATGTTATATATGTCAATATATGGGGTATAAGGGATTAGAGACTAAGCCACATGAAAAAAGGAACCACAATGGATTCTCTATATAATAGATATGCAGCTGTAGCTACATTATATAGAACATAAGCATATATAAGCATATACAAGACATGTGTTAATAAACATCGTCAGATTAGATAATAAAGAGAAGAAGAGAGAATAGTGTGCACATGTATCTGCAAATGGACACGTACGATAACTGTTAGTGTATGGGACTAAAGTAATATGTCATTGTAAATAAATAGGATTATTTTGTCTGTATATATTATTAATAATTGACCTATATATTGACATATATACAATTACTCCCAAAAATTGATCAAATCAAATTTGGAGTTTAGCCCTTGGGGAAGTCTGGTTTTTAACTGAAAAATCCAAAAGGTTTCACGTTTTGCTAGGACTTTGTCTACATCTCCCCCTCTCATAGGGACTTTGGCTTTTTCAATAGCTGCCCACCTAAACGAATTAAGGCAGCAGTTGTGTTTGGTGGCAAAATGTTGCACTAAAGGAGTCGTAGCCGTACCCCTAGTCAGGGAGGAGATGTGTTCTCTTATTCTAGAGTTGACGTCCCTAGACGTGAGACCAACATATTGAATATTGCAAAGGATGCAGGTGACAAGATATATGACATTGGTGCTGGTACAGTTTAGACAGGATTTTATAGGATAAACAGTCCCTGTTACGGTTGATCTAAACTCTGTCGTAATTTGTGCATAGTCACATGGCTTACACTTTTTGTGACCACATCTATACATACCCTGATGCCTCAACCAAGAGCTACTATGTTGTGTGGTAGATCTAAGTTGTGTAGGTGATAGAATTGAAGCCAAAGTGGCACATTTTTTGTAAGAGCATCTGATGCCATTTTTCACTACATCTGTAAGCTTGTCGTCTGCAATTAGAAGAGGAAAATGCCTTTTGATAATATTACAGACCTCGGGGTATTGAGCACTGTACTCTGTAACAAAGTGGATACCCTGAAAATTACTTTCAGTATTCTTGCATTTATCAAGTAGCATTGACTCTCTAGGGATGAGGTTAACCTGTTGTCTTGCCTGTTTGATATGTCGTTTAGAGTATTTTCTCGATCTTAGTCTATTTTCCAATAGATTAGCTTCATGTTCAAAGTCTTCCTCCCTACTACAATTTCTTTTGATGCGCATAAATTGGCCTTTAGCTACAGCATAAGCGGTGTTTGTGGGATGACAGGAAGTGGCATGTAGAAGTGTATTGCCTGATATTGGTTTACGGAAGACCTTGGTAGAAATAATACCATTACAATTGCCAGTAAGTGTGAGGTCAAGATAGTCAATATTGACTGGATCAGAAGTGAAGGTGAAACTAAGGTTCAGCTCATTCTGATTCAGCCAAGAAATAAATTTAGGCACATCTTCTGAAGGACCAGACCAAATACATAACAGGTCATCTATATATCTCTTGTAGAAATATATAGAGGACCTGTAGGGATTAGTGTCTCCATAGATGCAGTTAATCTCCCAAAAGCCTAAATAGAGATTAGCATATGAGGGGGCAAATTTCGCCCCCATAGCTGTACCCCCTTTTCTGAAGATAGAAGTTAGACTCAAAACAAAAGAAATTGTGAGTGAGTAAAAATTCTAAAACACGTATAATAAAGCTTTGGAAATTCTCAGTGTAATCTGTATAGTTACCTAAAAAGAATTTTATAGCCATGATGCCTTCTGTGTGGGGTATGGAAGAATACAAGGAGACTGCATCTATTGTAACCCATACATAGTTGTCATTCCACTTGTGTTTAGCCAATAAGTTGATAATATGTTTTGTATCCTTGGTAAAGGATGGTAAGGTATTCACCAAAGGCTGTAGAATACTATCAAGCCAGGATGAAAGTCTTTCTAGTAGGGAATCAACCCCACTAACAATGGGGCGACCCTTGACATTAATTAGGGATTTGTGGACTTTTGGAAAAAGGTGGAACATGGGTATCTTGGGATGTTGTACATATAGGAATGAAGCAGTTTGCTCATTTAGAAACCCATGTTCGACACCGTCATCCAAAATCCCAAGAAGATCCTTTTTAAATCTAGCTGTTGGATTTGTCGTAAGGGGAGTGTACTCTTCTGGATTGTCCAATTGGCGATGGGCTTCTGCCACATAATCAGATCTATTTAAGACAACAATGCTGCCACCTTTATCAGCCGGGCGTATGACAATATTAGTGTTATTTTGTAGTGTACTCATAGCCTTTTTTAATCTAATGGGCAAATTTTGGGTGTAGCCTATAGAATGATCATTAAGAATCTGTAGATCTCGTTCTACCCGGGAGTGAAAAGTCTCTATAATTTGTCCTCTGGACTGGATGGGATAGAATTTAGACTTGTCCTTAAAGGTGGCAGCATTGTTGATAGTTCCCTGACTTGAAGAAGATTCAGAGTATAGGTGTTGTAAATTTAGGACATCACAGGCCTCAGTAAAGGACTCCGTAATGTGTGAGTTGGAGACTGTGCTTTCGTTGTAGGGTATACATTCAGAGGTATTGGATGTGAAATGCTTTTTTAGAGTGATATTTCTAATGAGACGATTAACATCTATCATTGTCTGGAATAAGTCAAATTTAGTTGTAGGGGCAAAACCTAGTCCTAGGCTAAGCAATTCTAGCTGATCTTTGTTAAGCTGAAGGGAAGATAGATTGATAACTGAGTCTACTTGTATTTCGTTTGAGTGCGGTTTCCTCTCACTGGATACCTGTCTTGGTTTTGTAGATTGGAGTGCCGTGGAACCCCTATCCCCTGTGGCATCTGTCCTAAGGGAAAAACCTGTTCCAAGGTTGATTGGTCGCACACACTATTATTACTATTCATATGTGTGTAAGGAGTAAATGAATGGATATTTGCATTTGTATTTGTATTGGTCGCAACATATTTGGTGTTGGATGCACCTATTTGTTTTTTGTCTATAGGGTTTATGCCCTGTGCGGTACCAATTATAAGAGATGTGTGTGGAGAAGCTGTTTTTAGTATACTAGGCTGTTGATTGGTTATTGTATTAGTTCGTGTCAATGTATCTACCTCTTCCTCGCTAGCAGAGAGATTTTCATCAGAGGATTTGTCTGATCTGTCTGTATCACTATCTGTAAAAGTTACAGATTTGTTGTGTCTGTTGCGGTTTCTGCGTTTGTTTTTCTGTTTATTAGATTTAGGTGTGTTGCGTCTGTATTCCCTACGTTGTTTCTTATTCCACAGGTAGACCGAATCTTTAGAGTAATCTGTTTTATCTCTAATGAATTTAACATGTTTGTTTTCCATTATCACTTGTTTGCCCTTAGCTAGAGATGTTTGCAGAATAGCGTCAAATCTAGAAAAGTCAGGGTCTGTACTGCGTTTGTTAAGTTCAAGTTGTAATATATCAATCTCACTTTTGGTGTCATTAAGGTGTTGTGTTCTGATTTGGATTAATAATTGCATAAGCTGTAATGAACAATCTGATAGTACATTATTCCATGCATTCACAAAATCTTTATCATTTAGATCAACTTCAAAAGTAGGAAACTTTAAAATGCGCAGACCCCTTGGGATCATTTTAGCTTTTATGTAGGATTGGAATGTCCAAATGTCCCATTGTGCTTTGATTTCCTTAAATAGAAGATTTTCCAGGGATTCAAACAGTGTAGATAAGGATAAAGTCCCTTGATCGTCAGAAAATATCTTAGCACATTCAGTCTCTGTATGAACCCTTGCTGAAGCTGACATGAGGGAATAAAACTGTGGCTGAGTGGTGCCTTCCATGTTCTATGTTATATGGAACAAGGTAGAAATTGAAAACTCCTCAGATTTGTGTCTCAGTATACAAGTGTCCCATCATATGGCTTAAAGTAACATCCCGGGTATCACCAGTTAATACCCATAAAATAGCAGAGGCAAAGGAGTAGTGGTTGCACTTATGACCATGTGTAAACAGAAATTGCCAAGCCAGGCACCGGGACTTAGGTCGATAGACACCCCCCCAAAGAACAGTACATATGTGAGCCAATAATAGAGGTGTACCTTGAGCACTGAAGGGAGAAATCCTGTATATGCACGGAACGATATCCGATGGCAGCGTGTCTGCCGACTTCTCTTGCTTCCGCCTCTATGCAAAACCAGGTCTGCAGCTCAGTGAACGTCACCACGTGACGTAAGGAGGGGGTGTGTATGTTAGCGGTCTGTATATTCACCCGGCCCAGCGGTTAGTGAGGAGTGTTAACCTGGACTCAATAGCTGGTCATAGTATCACAGAAGAAAGGATGGAGTCCCAGGTTAGGATAAAATAAATTCTTTTATTCGATTCTTTAAAAGTTCAAGTGAGTCGCAGCTCACACGGACACAAAATCAAATTCAGCCAGAAGGAAAGTGGAGAGATGAGCGTAGCACCAGTGGCTTACATGTTTCGGCTAAATGCCGTAATCATAGCCTAAGGTGCTATACCTGTGTAGTCTTTTAATCCAAATCAGAACACAACACCTTAATGACACCAAAAGTGAGATTGATATATTACAACTTGAACTTAACAAACGCAGTACAGACCCTGACTTTTCTAGATTTGACGCTATTCTGCAAACATCTCTAGCTAAGGGCAAACAAGTGATAATGGAAAACAAACATGTTAAATTCATTAGAGATAAAACAGATTACTCTAAAGATTCGGTCTACCTGTGGAATAAGAAACAACGTAGGGAATACAGACGCAACACACCTAAATCTAATAAACAGAAAAACAAACGCAGAAACCGCAACAGACACAACAAATCTGTAACTTTTACAGATAGTGATACAGACAGATCAGACAAATCCTCTGATGAAAATCTCTCTGCTAGCGAGGAAGAGGTAGATACATTGACACGAACTAATACAATAACCAATCAACAGCCTAGTATACTAAAAACAGCTTCTCCACACACATCTCTTATAATTGGTACCGCACAGGGCATAAACCCTATAGACAAAAAACAAATAGGTGCATCCAACACCAAATATGTTGCGACCAATACAAATACAAATGCAAATATCCATTCATTTACTCCTTACACACATATGAATAGTAATAATAGTGTGTGCGACCAATCAACCTTGGAACAGGTTTTTCCCTTAGGACAGATGCCACAGGGGATAGGGGTTCCACGGCACTCCAATCTACAAAACCAAGACAGGTATCCAGTGAGAGGAAACCGCACTCAAACGAAATACAAGTAGACTCAGTTATCAATCTATCTTCCCTTCAGCTTAACAAAGATCAGCTAGAATTGCTTAGCCTAGGACTAGGTTTTGCCCCTACAACTAAATTTGACTTATTCCAGACAATGATAGATGTTAATCGTCTCATTAGAAATATCACTCTAAAAAAGCATTTCACATCCAATACCTCTGAATGTATACCCTACAACGAAAGCACAGTCTCCAACTCACACATTACGGAGTCCTTTACTGAGGCCTGTGATGTCCTAAATTTACAACACCTATACTCTGAATCTTCTTCAAGTCAGGGAACTATCAACAATGCTGCCACCTTTAAGGACAAGTCTAAATTCTATCCCATCCAGTCCAGAGGACAAATTATAGAGACTTTTCACTCCCGGGTAGAACGAGATCTACAGATTCTTAATGATCATTCTATAGGCTACACCCAAAATTTGCCCATTAGATTAAAAAAGGCTATGAGTACACTACAAAATAACACTAATATTGTCATACGCCCGGCTGATAAAGGTGGCAGCATTGTTGTCTTAAATAGATCTGATTATGTGGCAGAAGCCCATCGCCAATTGGACAATCCAGAAGAGTACACTCCCCTTACGACAAATCCAACAGCTAGATTTAAAAAGGATCTTCTTGGGATTTTGGATGACGGTGTCGAACATGGGTTTCTAAATGAGCAAACTGCTTCATTCCTATATGTACAACATCCCAAGATACCCATGTTCCACCTTTTTCCAAAAGTCCACAAATCCCTAATTAATGTCAAGGGTCGCCCCATTGTTAGTGGGGTTGATTCCCTACTAGAAAGACTTTCATCCTGGCTTGATAGTATTCTACAGCCTTTGGTGAATACCTTACCATCCTTTACCAAGGATACAAAACATATTATCAACTTATTGGCTAAACACAAGTGGAATGACAACTATGTATGGGTTACAATAGATGCAGTCTCCTTGTATTCTTCCATACCCCACACAGAAGGCATCATGGCTATAAAATTCTTTTTAGGTAACTATACAGATTACACTGAGAATTTCCAAAGCTTTATTATACGTGTTTTAGAATTTTTACTCACTCACAATTTCTTTTGTTTTGAGTCTAACTTCTATCTTCAGAAAAGGGGTACAGCTATGGGGGCGAAATTTGCCCCCTCATATGCTAATCTCTATTTAGGCTTTTGGGAGATTAACTGCATCTATGGAGACACTAATCCCTACAGGTCCTCTATATATTTCTACAAGAGATATATAGATGACCTGTTATGTATTTGGTCTGGTCCTTCAGAAGATGTGCCTAAATTTATTTCTTGGCTGAATCAGAATGAGCTGAACCTTAGTTTCACCTTCACTTCTGATCCAGTCAATATTGACTATCTTGACCTCACACTTACTGGCAATTGTAATGGTATTATTTCTACCAAGGTCTTCCGTAAACCAATATCAGGCAATACACTTCTACATGCCACTTCCTGTCATCCCACAAACACCGCTTATGCTGTAGCTAAAGGCCAATTTATGCGCATCAAAAGAAATTGTAGTAGGGAGGAAGACTTTGAACATGAAGCTAATCTATTGGAAAATAGACTAAGATCGAGAAAATACTCTAAACGACATATCAAACAGGCAAGACAACAGGTTAACCTCATCCCTAGAGAGTCAATGCTACTTGATAAATGCAAGAATACTGAAAGTAATTTTCAGGGTATCCACTTTGTTACAGAGTACAGTGCTCAATACCCCGAGGTCTGTAATATTATCAAAAGGCATTTTCCTCTTCTAATTGCAGACGACAAGCTTACAGATGTAGTGAAAAATGGCATCAGATGCTCTTACAAAAAATGTGCCACTTTGGCTTCAATTCTATCACCTACACAACTTAGATCTACCACACAACATAGTAGCTCTTGGTTGAGGCATCAGGGTATGTATAGATGTGGTCACAAAAAGTGTAAGCCATGTGACTATGCACAAATTACGACAGAGTTTAGATCAACCGTAACAGGGACTGTTTATCCTATAAAATCCTGTCTAAACTGTACCAGCACCAATGTCATATATCTTGTCACCTGCATCCTTTGCAATATTCAATATGTTGGTCTCACGTCTAGGGACGTCAACTCTAGAATAAGAGAACACATCTCCTCCCTGACTAGGGGTACGGCTACGACTCCTTTAGTGCAACATTTTGCCACCAAACACAACTGCTGCCTTAATTCGTTTAGGTGGGCAGCTATTGAAAAAGCCAAAGTCCCTATGAGAGGGGGAGATGTAGACAAAGTCCTAGCAAAACGTGAAACCTTTTGGATTTTTCAGTTAAAAACCAGACTTCCCCAAGGGCTAAACTCCAAATTTGATTTGATCAATTTTTGGGAGTAATTGTATATATGTCAATATATAGGTCAATTATTAATAATATATACAGACAAAATAATCCTATTTATTTACAATGACATATTACTTTAGTCCCATACACTAACAGTTATCGTACGTGTCCATTTGCAGATACATGTGCACACTATTCTCTCTTCTTCTCTTTATTATCTAATCTGACGATGTTTATTAACACATGTCTTGTATATGCTTATATATGCTTATGTTCTATATAATGTAGCTACAGCTGCATATCTATTATATAGAGAATCCATTGTGGTTCCTTTTTTCATGTGGCTTAGTCTCTAATCCCTTATACCCCATATATTGACATATATAACATCAAATTTTGTGTTCACTATAGTTCTATTTTTACTATATATACATTAGCTTAATCTGTATATGGGTGTATATGTGAACATCCTCATGTACTCTTATATATATGCTATATGTATATACATCTGTCCTCGCTATGTCTCCTTTTCTATCTTCTTTTCCAATGGGTCTCCTTATTCTCTTTCTTTTTCTTCTCCTTCTCTCTCTCCACTTTATTATTCTTTTCTTTCCTTTGTTGAGCGACAGTGCGTGTTTAAACGTATAATATGGACATATCAGCTTATTGGCTACCTGTACATCTAGATATTATTCTATTTTGTATCTTGTACGTCTGTCTTATATATCGTGGCTATATACATCCTCCTATGTTAGCACTCTAAGCATTCCTAGTCCACTACAAGTCTATATATTATCTATATTGCTGCGAGTCTGTCCCTTTAATACATGCGCTGTTTTTTCTGCCTCTCATTACTTTAGTTTTTTCTGCCTCTCTTTCTTCCTTTTTCTTCTTCTTTTCCTTTTCTCTTCTCCTTTTTTCTATCTTTCTTTCTTGTTTTATATTTCTTTCACCTTCTTTTTCTTTCTTTTTTTATCACACTTTTTTCATTATACCTCTATATCTTGTATGACTTATTCCATATGATATACCCCTTGCTCTAATATATTATGACATGTATAGGGTTAACTTCTATGTCTTTACTAAGTGTGTTGAAATGGGCGTTCATTTTTAATCTTTGCAAGTGTTTTAGCCAATCGTATCACTTTACACCCTTTTTAAAGACTACACAGGTATAGCACCTTAGGCTATGATTACGGCATTTAGCCGAAACATGTAAGCCACTGGTGCTACGCTCATCTCTCCACTTTCCTTCTGGCTGAATTTGATTTTGTGTCCGTGTGAGCTGCGACTCACTTGAACTTTTAAAGAATCGAATAAAAGAATTTATTTTATCCTAACCTGGGACTCCATCCTTTCTTCTGTGATACTATGACCAGCTATTGAGTCCAGGTTAACACTCCTCACTAACCGCTGGGCCGGGTGAATATACAGACCGCTAACATACACACCCCCTCCTTACGTCACGTGGTGACGTTCACTGAGCTGCAGACCTGGTTTTGCATAGAGGCGGAAGCAAGAGAAGTCGGCAGACACGCTGCCATCGGATATCGTTCCGTGCATATACAGGATTTCTCCCTTCAGTGCTCAAGGTACACCTCTATTATTGGCTCACATATGTACTGTTCTTTGGGGGGGTGTCTATCGACCTAAGTCCCGGTGCCTGGCTTGGCAATTTCTGTTTACACATGGTCATAAGTGCAACCACTACTCCTTTGCCTCTGCAAAATACTCATTTGCCTAATAATTCTGCACACAGTGTATATACAATAGAGAATACGGGGGTAGATGATATGCTGATATCCTGAGTTACACCAACCTCCCTGTACGTATAACCGGCAATATATAGCCCTCAAAGTTTATATCACGCAGGAGGGTAAGAACGGCAACATAGTTGCAATTGTAATAGAGTTATCCACTTTCCCTAGGGGGACCCTCTACGGTCAGAAGCTATAATACAGCTTACACTGATTTTATTATAAGGGTGAGAGTGGCTTTATTGCAGTATTATAATTACCAGGCATCTGAAACTCAATAAGGTCAGAACGGCAACATAGTTGCATTGACTGTATAACAATTCTGTTTTCCTGTTTTTATGTGGGACCTTATACGGTCGTCATAAGGTAGCATACAGTTTGTGCTGATCACATGTGAGTTGGGGTTTACGGCCAATAGAAGCATCAATAGGTGGTTGAACATATGTAGGAACCAGCCAAGACTGATATATAGTGATTATCCAATCTTGCTGCTCATTTCATATGAGCTGTAACCACATGTGTATAAGCATAACACAATGCAAACACTGTTGTAACAAGTATATGATCAACACTTTACTATTATGTGTCCCTAACCACAAATATTTAAGTCATCTCACAGTAACTGTTGATCTTGCAAATGCATCATTTCCACACAGAAATTTTGAACAGATAACTATTATCAGCATGGTTTTACTTCAGGGAGATCATGTCAGACTAATCTAATTGACTTCTTTGATTATGTAGCAAAAGTATTAGACAAGGGTGGAGCAGTTGATGTAGCATATCTAGATTTCAGCAAAGCATTTGATAACGTCCCACACAATAAACTAATTCGCAAACTGTATCTCCTTGGTCTAGATTCAAAAATTGTGTACTGGGTGGAATGTTGGCTTAAAGGGACATTATACACTCATTTTTTCTTTGCATAAATGTTTTGTAGATAATCTATTTATATAGCCCATAAAGTTTTTTTTTTTAATTAATGTATAGTTTTGCTTATTTTTAAATAACATTGCTCTGATTTTCAGACTCCTAACCAAGCCCCAAAGTTTTATGTGAATACGCTCGACTACCTACTCCAGCTTGCTGCTGTTTGTGTAAAGGGTCTTTTCATATGCAAAAGAAGGGGGAGGGGGGGAGTGTCTTATTTGCCACTTGCAGTGGGCTTTCCAGCTACCTTTTCAACAGAGCCAAAGTGACAGCTTCTAAGTAAGTTTTTAAACAGTTTTATACTGGATTTTTATATCAGTATCTGTGCATATTATTCTTTATAGTAGTGTCTATTACATGCAGTTATATGAAAATGAGTGTATACTGTCCCTTTAAGGACAGAAAACAAAGTGTCTTAGTAAATGGAGTTCATTCAGCAGAGGGGGCTGTTATTTGTGGTGTTCCTCAGGGGTCAGTTCTGGGGCCTGTTTTGTTTAACATATTTATCTGTGATATCAGCAAAGGGCTACAGGGGAAAGTATGTCTGTCTGCAGATGATACTAAA
This sequence comes from Bombina bombina, assembly GCF_027579735.1. NCBI lineage: Eukaryota > Metazoa > Chordata > Amphibia > Anura > Bombinatoridae > Bombina > Bombina bombina. Next base: position 749,291,026 of record NC_069503.1, on the reverse strand, counting down.
ATTTGTAACAGAGTGGATGTTCCAGGGGGGATAGACAAAATGAGAAGTGATATACAACAATTGGAGGATTGGACAAGTGACTGGGATCTAAAGTTTCGCACAGCAAAGTGTAAAATAATGCATTTAGGGAAGAAAAATCCAAATGTTAATTACAGACTCAATGACACTTTACTGACTGTTACATATGAGAAACAGGACTTGGGAATTATTATTTCAGATGATTTAAAGCTTAGTAAACAATGTAGTAATGAAGGGAGTAAGGCTAGCAGAATGCTTAGATGTATTGGTAGAGGTATTTGCAGCAGAAATAGTAAGGTTCTTATGCCACTTTATAGATCATTAGTTAGGCCTCATCTTGAGTATTGTGTGCAGTTCTGGAGGCCATATCTTCAGAAGGATATTAACAAACTTGAATCTGTGCAAAGGAGGGCTACAAAAATGGTATATGGGCTAAAAAATAAAACTTACCAGGATAGGCTCAATGATCTAAATATGTATAGCTTAGAGGAGAGAAGGGAAAGAGGTGATATGATGGCAACTTTCAAGTACGTTAAAGGGTTTAGTAAAACTGAGGCTGTGGGTATTTTACATAAAATGGAAAATTCAAGAACAAGGGGTCATGATCTCAAGCTAAAGGGTAGTAGATTCAGAAGTAATTTGAGGAAGCACTTCTTTAAGAGGTAGTAGCTACAAACACTGTGGGGTACTTTAAAAATGCATGGGACAAACATAAGGCTATCCTACTAGATAAGTTTATACTGTTAGGTAATATCGGGCAGACTTGCTGGGCCTATGGCTCTTATCTGCCATCAATATCTATGTTTCTATGTTTCTATTATTCAGCCCTGTTGTTACCTGCTATTTATTTTCACTTTATAAGCAGACACCAGGCTGTGTTATATGGTGTGATTACCAGTAGAACCATCACATCCCACATTGGTCTTTTCATTTAATCCACTCTGATTAATCATTTATGCCATAGAGGGAATAAGCTCTGATATCTACTATTAGGTGTGTGGTGATTTTGATACTTTATATTATGAGGCACAATATCATTATCTAATCACCTCATTAATATCTTTATTTGGATATAGCCTCACATTTTGTTTTTAAACCATTGTGTGTGTTTTCGTAGCTTTGTTTTAATTCATTATAATAAAAGCTATATTTTAATTTCACACCGGAATACTCTTTATCTGTTAGTCTGGGCATAAGAGTGCTGTATTTGCATTATTTCTGTGAATCAATCTATAAAGATTATCGGCTAGATTACGACATTTGCGTTATGAGGGGTGCGGTTCTAACTTGCACCTTATTGTCACCGCTCACTTACCTACAGCGCTGGTATTACAGGTTTTCATAAACCCGGCGTTATTAGGCAAGAAGTGAGCGTAGAGCAAAATTGAGCACCATACCGCACTACAATACCAGCGCTGCTTAAGTCAGCGGTGAGCTGGTTTTACGTGCTCGTGCACGATTTCCCCATAGACATCAATGAGGAGAGCCGGCTGAAAAAAAGCCTAACACCTGCAATAAAGCAGCGTAAAGCTCCGTAACGCAGCACCATTGATTCCTATGGGGAAACAAATTTTATGTTTACTCCGAACACCCTAACATGAACCCCGAGTCTAAACACCCCTAATCTCACACTTATTAACCCCTAATCTGCCGCCCCTGACTTCGCCGACACCTGCATTATACTTATTAACCCCTAATCTGCCGCTCCGGACATCGCCGCCACTATAATAAACATTTTAACCCCTAAACCGCCGCACTCCCGCATCGCAAACACTAGTTAAATATTATTAACCCCTAATCTGCTGTCCCTAACATCGCCGCAATCTACATTACAGTTATTAACCCCTAATCTGCTGCCCCAACATCGCCGACACCTGCATTATACTTATTAACCCCTAATCTGCCTCTCCGGACATCGCCGCCACTATAATAAACATTTTAACCCCTAAACCGCCGCCCTCCCGCGTCGCAAACACTAGTAAAATATTATTAACCCCTAATCTGCTGTCCCTAACATCGCTGCAACCTACATTAGTTATTAACCCCTAATCTGCCGCCCCCAATGTTGCCGCCACTAACTAAAGTTATTAACCCCTAAACCTAAGTCTAACCCTAACCCTAAAAAATATTATTATTATCGAAATTATTCCTATTGAAGATGGAGCAGCTCCGAGTCGGAAGGATGAAGATAGAAGATGCCATCTGAATGAAGACTTCTGCCCGTCTGGAGGACCACTTCTGACGGATTGGATGAAGACTTCTCCCTCTTCGTTGAGGACTTCTTGCCGCTTGGATGAAGACTTCTCCCGGCTTCGGTGGGGATGGATGTCCAGTCTTCAAAACTGTAATTGGATCTTCTGGGGTTAGTGTTAGTGATTTATTGGGTGGGTTTTATTTTTAGGTTAGGGTTTGGGCACTGAAAAAGAGCTAAATGCTCTTTTAAGGGCAATGCCCATCCAAATGCCCTTTTCAGGGCAATGGGGAGCTTAGGTTTTTTAGTTAGTATTTTATTTGGGGGGTTGGTTATGTGGGTGGTGGGTTTTACTGTTTGGGTGGTGTTTGTATTTTTTTTTACAGGTAAAAGAGCTGATTTCTTTGGGGCAATGACCCGCAAAAGGCCCTTTTTAAGGGCTATTGGTAGTTTAGTTTAGGCTAGGGTTTTTATTTATTTTGGGGGGGCTTTTTATTTTGATAGAGCTATTAGAATAGGTATAATTAGTTTAAATATCTGATAATGTCTTTTTTTATTTTGTGTAATTTAGTGTTTGTTTGTTTTTGTAATTTAGGTAATTTTATTTTATTTAGGTAATGTATTTAATTGTAGTGTAAGGTTAGGTGTTAGTGTAACTCAGGTTAGGTTTTATTTTACAGGTAAATTTTAATTTATTTTAGCTAGGTAGTAAGTAAATAGTTAATAACTATTTAGTAACTATTCTACTTAGTTAAAATAAATACAAACTTGCCTGTAAAATAAAAATAAACCCTAAGCTAGATACAATGTAACTATTAGTTATATTGTAGATAGCTTAGGGTTTATTTTATAGGTAAGTATTTAGTTTTAAATAGGAATAATTTAGGCAATGATAGGAATTTTTATTTAGATTTATTTTAATTATATTTAAGTTAGTGGGTGTTAGGGTTAGGGTTAGACTTAGGTTTAGGGATTAATACATTTAGTAAAGTGGCGGCGACGTAGGGGGCCGCAGATTAGGGGTTAATAAATGTAGGCAGGTGGCTGTGATGTTAGGGGCAGCAGATTAGGGGTTAATATTATTTAACTAGTGTTTGCGAGGCGGGAGTGCGGAGGTTAAGGGGTTAATATGTTTATTATAGTGGCAGCGATGTCCGGAGCGGCATATTAGGGGTTAATCATTTTATTTTAGTGTTTGCGATGCAGGAGGGCCTCTGTTTAGGGGTTAATAGGTAGTTCATGGGTGTTAGTGTACTTTTTAACACTTTAGTTATGAGTTTTATGCTACAGCTTGGTAGTGTAAAACTCATAACTACTGACTTTAGATTGCGTTATGAATCTTGCGGGATAGGCTGTACCGCTCACTTTTTGGCCTCCCAGAAAAAGCTTGTAATACCGGCGCTATGGAAGTCCCATTGAAAAAGACTTTACGCAAATTGTGTAAGTTAATTTGCAGTACGGCCACAAAAGTGTGAGGTGCCCCTAAACCTGCAAGACTCGTAATACCACTGGTTGTGAAAATGCAGTGTTATGAGCCGTAACGCTGCTTTTTTACTCATACCGCAAAACTCGTAATCTAGCCGTATGGTAGTAATGGACTCTAATTAACTGCTTTAAAGAGAAAATACAAACCAGAGAGAGTTTTGGGGTGATGGCGGAACCTACCCCTCCCCCCCCGGTGCGTTTACCGTAATGGCAGCTGAAGATCTGTGCAATGAAGGGGCATGCTCATCTTTCACTCTGAGCCCTGCAGCAAACATCGCTATGGAGGAGGCACTGGTGTTACCGGATGACAGTGGCGACAATGCGGTATGCCCCATGTAAACCCCACGGCTCGCACTCACCAAAGAACTGAAAATTTTACCTCTTGTAACAGACGTTTCGATCATGTCTCCATCCATGTGGGAGGATGTCTGTGAAGTAACCGATGATGGCGCTCTGAAGAGATGCATATGGGACATGGGTCCCGCTACTCCTGGACACTACGTTCTTTACTGGAAAATTCCTCCCACTCGCTCAGGCACTGACTTGGTTGGGGTTGGCAGAATTGCAGATATGGAACTTGTCTCTACTATTGGCGTCCTGAGTGGGCCTGGATGACGTTTTGTTTAGGACTGCGTACCTTGGCCTACATTCCACTTACTGGGAGACAAGGTATGGGTTGAGTTAGATCTGAGACCCAGGTCTAGTATTCAAGTTTGGCGACCAGTTATCCTGACCCAGGAAGAAGAACAACAGTACAATTACTGTGAGCTTGGATTATTTTATTCACAATAAAACTGACTGCTTCAGAGAGTAAATTAACCATATAGTTATTGGTTAAAAGATTAAGTTATGTGTTTTTTCTTAGTTTTAATGTTGTACCTTATAATCTTCCCTTTTTGGACAGTTGGCAATGCCAGAATTACACACGTTTCTTATGGTATTGTATTGGGGCGTTTCAGTGGGCAGACGTATACTAGTAAGTCACTAGAATAATTTTCATTGTCTTCCTCTCCTCCTATTTTTCTAGGCTAATGTAATAGGATATCTTATTTGGGAAAAGAGATTGTTATACTCTTGGGCTAAAATATATATCTGATATTGCCACGCAGGAGACAATGGTTGTAGCATTCTGACTTCTTCATCTTTAATACTCCCTTGGGAGGTATAGTGGTAGGTATAGTAGCTTGGAGTAAGAAAACGGTGCTTGGCTCTCTGATAGTGCTGACTCACTGCAGAGAAAGCATAGTAATGTCCGGAGTTTGCAAACAGCGAGTGCTGGAGCTGTTATACCATGCCGGGTCACTATTAACAGGGTGGTAGGTGGTGTTTTTTAACTGCTTTAATATAATGAAAGTAATCCTAAGTAATGGTGCGCTGGACTTAAGCAGCAATCTTAGCCACGGCCAGTTCCGCCCCCGTTTTCATTTTGTTTTAAACAAATTAAATACTGAATATTCGTGGAACGTTTACATTAGTTTTTGTTAAAGGAATGTAAATGTTACTATGCTACAGTTGAAAAAGTTCACTTGTAGCAATATACTTATCTCTAGTGTGCTGAAGAGCAGTTCTAGCACTGATTCTTCTTTTCAGAGACCCGGGACTCCCTAGTAGGAGGCTTAGCATGGCGGAAACAAGGACCTACTCTGAGAAGAAGGATCGGGTTAGTGCGGCTCTCCAGCACGCTAGAGGTAAGTATTTAACCATTTAAAGTTAATTTAAAGAAAACAAATGAATATCATTATTTTTTCATACATTTATTTGAAATAATATCATATTTAGTAATAGTTTTAGTAAGTTACTGTATAACTTGACTGGTTGACTTAAGTCTTTCTATGAATAAGAAGCACACCAGCTATACCAGGATTTAATTATATTAAAAGGATGTTTGCACTCTACTATTGTTATAAAAATAAAGAACCAGGTGCTTGCAGTCATAAACATATAATTGTAATAAAATAATATAAAGAGAAGTCATAACTGAATGTAAGAGTTATGAAAAGGAATGGCAAGGCAGCACTCAGATTGCATTGAAAACAAGTGGTTTATTTTGCTTATCCCAAACCATCAGAGACATCAATTAACCCCTAAACCAAAGTGTGTTTAAAAAGGAGTAATTTACGAAAACCAAGCCTGGTTAACAGAACACTTCCTTACACAAAAATCTGTTTGTACTTATATAAAGCGAAAGCCCAATTATGTTGCAACACACTCTCCTATGTATAATCAATCGTGAAAAGGATACATAAAGCAACAAATATCACCATTAGACATAAAGAAACAAATGTCCAGAGACACCAGAGCCCTTAGTGTGAATCACACGCTCTGTATTGCTTGGGAAAGTTGCACAAAAAGTTCCAGCGTTACAGATTTTGAGCCAGCCAGCACAACATGAAAAAAGCAGCCTCACCACAATGCGCGGTAGAAGTTCCTGTGTACACCTAGGTAATTACCACTTTATCCATTTTGCAAGCTTCACTCGCTCCACAGGGGATCATGGCAATTTGACGAAAGGGTAACTGTAAGTAATCCTCTGTGCGATTATCACCTCCTTTCACTTGTGGGACCGGAACTCCAAATCAAGGCTGCTGTTGTTATTGCTGATCACCGCAACCGCTCCTCAGTTACACGGTACTTCAAAACCACTGCCAGGTACATATACTCCACTTCAAAAGTTGCTGCTTTTCAGACGTCAGACATTACGTGTTTCGCCCCTCCCCCTTAATGGGCTGACTTCAGGGCTTCATCGGATGCTTGTGTACGGCAATTGTACTCCATTTATAGCATGCATGCTCATTTGAATATTTAATTTATAATATAATTTCATCACAGCAAACTTATTTACAGAAAAAGACAACAACAAATTTGCACACATGCATTATTAAAAGGCAATTGTAACTTAGTGCAAAAATCTTATGGGGTGCTTTCATACTGGGGATGGCAAAACGGCCTACATCAATCACAAAATAACAGAAAAACATTTTAACACCATGTTGCCTGGGGCAAAAAAAGATTCACTATGTTGAGTAAATGATTATGCCTCTTAAAGAGGCAATTATAGGACATCCACAATCCTCTGAAAGGGAGTTCCTATAGGAAACATGAGAAATCTATTTTTTCATTAAGGGCATTTGGAGCCATTGTATATAAACGATAAATCCAACGGGACTCATTCCTTAGTAACATATTGTCCACATCCCCACCACGGCGATGCTGCTTGATATGTTGTATCCCTGTCACTTTCATGATAGTGAAATCAGAATTATGATATAATTCAAAGGCTACTGGGCTATCCTGTTCCTTATTTTTGATATCATCCCTATGCTCCCTCATTCGATCTTTCAAGTCACGCTTAGTTTTTCCTATATAATATAGGGGACATGAACAGTGTAAGAGGTAAATCACACCTGCAGTGTTACAGGTAATCCACTGTTTAATGTTGTATTGTCTGCCTGTTGAGGTTTCAAATTTGCTTGTTTTCTGTATGAACCTGCAATACACACAGTGTCCACACGGGCTGCAGCCTTGCCATTTGCCTCTTGCACTTAACCATGTAGTTGTGGGATTCTTCTGACCAGCTTATCTTTAAGACTGTTAGCTCTACGTGCTGTCAAGAGAGGATAGTCTCCTACATATTCTCTCAATTCATCATCAATAGTTAACATGTGCCAATATTTTTGCATTATGTGTCTCAATTTGCCCCAGTGTGAATTGAACTTAGTTATAAGTCGTACCTTGTCTGTATTCCTCTTAGCTACATTTTGTTTATATAACAGGTCATTCCTAGTGCTACTTCTAGCTCGTGTCCATGACTTTTTGACCTGTCTTTTTGAATACCCTCTATCAAGGAACCTGCGTGACATGTCTTTTGCCTGCTCATCGAAATCCTCAGAATTAGAACAGTTTCTTCTTAAATGAAGGAACTGGCCTACTGGTATCCCAGATTTTAGACTATCTGGGTGATGGCTGGTAGCATGTAAAAGGCTATTTTTGGCCGTTGATTTGCGATGTATCTTAGTGGTTAGACGTTTGCCTTCTTTTCTTATGGATAAATCTAGAAATGTTGCTTCATCTTTACTCATTTCACATGTAAGAAAAATATTATACCCCTTATATACCAGGATTTAATTTGTAATGAGTACAGATGAAGGTAAATAAAAATTAATCTGGAGCAAGGAGGTTCCGAAGGTAATTAATAACAGGAAAAAAACAAAAGAAAGGGGTAACCTTTAAATCAGCACTTGCTCATCAATAAAAAATTATACCTGAATAGAAGAATTTGACTCACTGAACAGACAAGAACCAGTATCAAGTGAAAGCATTTACCCTTTATTGCCAAATAACACAGTTAGTTTAAATAAAGATTATTGTGTGCACCAAACATAAATAACAAAACACATATATCATTCCAAAAGTTTTTTGTCACTATGTGGGAATAGTGCAATATTCTTATCCTGCAAGTGTAATGGTCTCCATGTAAAAGGATAGGGGAGGGGCAGTTAGGAAAGTCATGCAGCAGCAAATAGAAGCAAAATCAGCAATAAGCAAGCTCTCCAAATATCAGCCGGTCACAGAAGTTATAATGTTGCCCCCAAGATAGCAAGCAAACCCCTTGTTAGTGTCATGCAGCAGGCAGGAGTAATGCAAAAAAAATAGTAGCAAATAGGTGTCAAAAGTATATTCCAGGGAGGTATATATGATGGTTGTGGCTGTCAAGTAACTCGGTCTCATGTTATGTCCGCCTAGAGTCGTTTTGGAGAGGAACATATTTATACAGACTAAGGGGCCTATTTATCATGATCCGATATTGTGGCCGCTAGCAGAGGGTGTCAATCAACCCGATCGTATTCGATCGGGTTGATTTCCGGTGATGTCTGTCCACTGCCTCAGAGCAGGTGGGCAGGTTATGGAGCAGCAGTCTTTAGACCGCTGCTTCATAACTGGTTTTTCTGGTGAGCCTGAAACACGGGGAATCAAGCTCCGTTTGGAGCTTGATAATTGGGCCCCTAAGTCTTAGGTGTTGTGCACATAAGTGAGAGCTATGCTTCTCTTGTTTTCATCTATTCACGCCTGGAGTAGATTAACCGGTTAATGAATAACCAGGATGTCTACAGCAATTTATCCAGGGGCAGGGGCAAAAGAAAGATAAAGAGATAATTATATAGAGACTCGAGGTCATTTGTTTACATAGCCTGCAGAAGCTTCTTAACTTTTTAAAAAGGATAGATAACATTCCAGCCCTCTTCTGTCTAATCAAGCTGCTGCGCCCTAATTCCACTGCAGTGACAACAACTGCCTTGCCTGTGCCTACACTGTGTTGTCACTAGAGAATTATATTATTATATTAATATGGTTATATTGTAAACATAGGAATACCGCATGCATAGCAGGTGGCATTAGGGTGTGTACCAAGATTTGTATGTGTATGTATATGTATGTATGTGTGTGTGTGTATGTATGTATATATATGTATGTATATATATGTATATATATATATGTATATATATATATGTATATATATATATATATATGTATGTATATATATATATATATATATATATATATATGTATGTTTGTGTGTGTATATGTGTTTATATATATATATATATATATATATATATATATATATATATATATATATATATATATATATATATATATATACATATATAACCTGCTGCTACAGTATGTATGCAATCAGAGACATACAAGTGTACAAGTTAATACTCATACCCAGCTCTCTCTCTTTTGATTCCTTTTATTATTCCTTATTTTCCATTTTCTTTTTATTTCATTTGTCCTTTCCCCCTTTTTTTCTCTTTCTTTCTTCTTCTTTCTCTTTTTTTTTTTTTTTAATTTTTCCTTTTTTTTTAACTGCAATTTAACTATATGAACTAGAGTTGTTATTCCACTTACCTTATAGTTGTTCATACTGTTTAGATTTAGTTGTTTCTTTAGATTCCTGAAAACACAAACTGGTGTATATAAACTCTGAAATAAATTAAGAAACCACTGCAAAATTATCAGTTTATCTGGTTTTGCTATTTATAGGTATGTGTTTGAGTATTTGTTTTATTCTATAATAAAAAATGTTTTTAAAGAAACAAGAGATGTCTCATAGGGTAGTATTGTCTTGTATATATTATACATTAAATTAACAAAGAATCACTCACATGGTACAGAACACCACTGGTAGTACTCTTGATGCAAACTGGATCAATAAACCCTCCAGCTGGGCTAACCTATGGTCTGTGCTACAGCTCACTGGGATCCACAAACTTAGTCACCAGGTTTGGGTTATGCTGGTCTAAATAACTCCTGGTGAATCGGTTGCCTTGATGTAAAACAGCAATAATCCTTTTTTAGCCCATGCTAAAATGTAATACCTCTGGTTTAAGGTAAACTCCTTAATTTAAAACAAACAACATTTTTCTCAGCATATAAAAAATGGCAGGAAGAGCCCACGAATCCATTCAATTACTAGTGGGAATTCAACTCCTGGCCACCAGGTGGAGGCAACACCCCAGCAAAGCTTCAAGTATCCTCCCATTACCCACAATCCCCAGTCATTCTTTGCCTGTGTAACATTGTAGGTGATGTGCGAAGAAGGAGCATCTCCGTTTACTTTTTAAGGAGGTTTTAACTACTTTTGATGACTCTGAAACTGTTGCAGAGGCTCCTAAAAATGCTAATAAACTGAATAGAGTAGAGTTTTTGATGTCAAACATGAATCTGTGGGAGGTTTTTCCTGTTCCAGATTGCATGTCTGACATTATATCTCAGGAATGGGAGAAGCTGGGTGTTCCTTTTAACCTATCTCCTGTGTATAAAAAGATGTTTCCTGTGGCTGATTCAGTGCGAGATCTGTGGCACACTGTTCCTAGAGTAGAGGGCATTATATCTACATTAACCAAGAGAACTAATATTCCTCTTGAGTATAGTTCCTCTTTTAGAGACCCTATGGATAAGAAACTGGAGGGTTATTTAAGAAAGATATTTCTTCATCAGGATTTACAGTGGCAACCAGTTGCTAGTATTGCGACAGTTGCTGGTGACTCCTCTTATTGGTGTAACTCTTTGTCCGATCTAATTTCAGAGGAGACTACTATAGAGGAGATCCAGGATAGGATCAAGGCTTTAAAGCTGGCTAATACTTTTATCTGTGATGCCAGTATGCAAGTTGTTAGGCTGGGAGCCAAAATTTCTAGCTTTGTGATACTAGCCCGCAGAGACCTTTGGTTAGGGTCTTGGTCTGTGGATGTGACTTCTAAATCCTAGCTTTTGTCTCTACCTTTTAAGGGTAAGACTTTATTTGGTCCTGGTCTGGCAGAGATCATTTCCACGGTTACTGGTGGAAAGGGAGGTTTTTAAAACAGGATAAGAAGAATAGACCCAAGGGTCATCAGACTTCTAATTTTCGTTCCTTTTGTAACTTCAAGGGACAGATCTTCCTTGTCTTCCATATCTGAGCAAGCCAAGACTTCTTGGAGAGCTAGCCAGCCCTGGAACAAGGGTAAGCAATCCAGAAAGCCTTCCACTGAGGCTAAGTCAGCATGGATCAGGTAGGGGGTAGGCTTTCCTTTTATCAGCAGGCTTGGATTTGCGACGTTCCAGATCCTTGGGCAGTTGATTTATTTTCCCAGGGATACAGGATAGGATTCAAGTCTTGTCCACCCAGGGACAGATTCCTATTATCAAGATTTTCTGTAAACCAGATAAAGGGAGAGGTCTTCTTAGACTGCATAAGGGATTTGTCCTCTTTGGGAGTGTTTATCCCAGTTCCTCTAGCAGAACAGGGTAAGGGATTTTATTCAAATCTTTTTGTAGTTCCCAAAAAAGGAGCAAACATTTCTACCCATTCTAGACTTAAAGTATCTCAACAAGTTTTTCAAGGTCCCATCCCTCAAAATAGAAACTATTCATTCTATTCTCCCTCTAGTTCAGAAGGGTCAGTTTATGACCACTATAAACCTAAAGGATACAAATCTTCATGTGCCTATCCATAGGGAACATTTTAAGTTCCTGAGGTTTGCTTTTTTGGATCAACATTTCCAATTTGTAGCCCTGTCTTTCAGCCTTGCCACTGCTCCTCGAATCTTTACGAAGGTTCTAGGGGCACTTATGGCTGTGGCCAGATCTCTAGGGATTGCGGTGGCTCCTTACCTGGACGATATCTTGGTCCAGGCGCCATATTTTCAGTTGGCAAGATCCCATACAGATTCTCTGTTAGCTATTCTCTGCTCTCACAGGTGGAAGGTGAATCTAGGGAAAATTTCCTTGGTGCAAAGTTCCAGGGTATGTTTTCTGGGGATAATCATAGACTCATTATCTATGAAGATTTTTTTGACAGAGGTCAGAAAAGTCAAGCTTCTGGAGGCCTGTCGTTCTCTTTAGTCCTCTGTTTGTCCATCGGTGGATGTATGCATGGAAGTGGTTGGTCTCATGGTGGCATCCATGGACATTATTCTGTTTGCATGCTTCCATCTGAGACCTCTACAGTTATGTAAGCTCAATCAATGGAATGGAGAACACTCGGATCTCTCTCAGAGGATAGTTTTATACTCTCAGACAAGGATGTCTCTGTCTTAGTGGATCTCCTAGGACCATTTGTCTCAGGGCACTTGTTTCCTGAGACCTTCTTGGGAGACTGTGACCACGGATGCCAGCCTGTTAGGCTGGGGAGCAGTTTGGGGGTCGCTAAGAGCTCAGGTACTTTGGTCTCAGAAGGAGTCTGCCCTCCCTATAAATATCTAGATTTGAGAGTAATTCTCAATGCTCTAACAGTTTGGCCTCAACTGAGTTTCTCTGCCATTCATATCCCAGGGGTGGGTAACTGGGAAGCGGATTATCTGAGCAGGCAGACGCTTTATCCAGGGGAATGGTCTCTCCATCCGGAAGTTTTCTCGATGATCACCCTCAATTGTGGAGTCCGGGAGCTGGATCTGATGGCATCTCGTCTAAAAGCCGAGCTTCCAAAATAAGGAGCAAGATCAGGAGAGCCTCAAGCAGCTCTGGTAGACGCCCTGGCAGTGCCATGGGATTTCAGTCTAATTTATCTGTTTCCTCCGGTTGCCCTCCTTCCTCGGGTGATGGCTCATATCAAACAGGTGCAGGCTTCTGTGATTCTAATAGCTGCAGCGTAGCCTTGCAGAACTTGGTTTGTGGACCTAGTGAGGATGACGTCATTTCCCCCATGGAAATTGCCTCTGAGGAAGGATCTTCTACTTAAGGGTCCCTTCCTTCATCTGAACGTAGTCTCTCTGAAGCTGACTGCTTGGAGATTGAATTCTTATCTTGTCCAGACAAGGTTTTTCTGTGAAAATTATTGAGACTATGATTCAGGCTTGTAAGCCTGTTACTCGCAAGATTTATTATAAGGTAAACGCTTTACTTATTTCTGGGAAACGTAAGAGAAAGGTTAAGCACAGTTCCACTGACTTTGGGGTTAATCCCTCTATCAGTCTGAGTTGGCCAGCTTGTCTCACCTCTCTGAGGATGAACTAACCTCTGTTGCATCTGAGGGTGAGCTTTCGGAGTCAGAGGTGTCTGAAATTAAAGCTCCTTCTCCTGAGGAACCGAATTTTAGGTTTAAAATTGAGCACCTTCGTTTTCTTCTAAAGGAGGTATTATCTACTCTAGTGGTTCTGGATGCTAAGCTAAGAACCAAATATCCCTAAGTTAGATAGGGTCTACAAGGAAAATAAGATTCCTGAAACTATGCCAGTTCCTTTACGAATGGTGAATATTATTTCAGAGAATGGGAAAAGATTGGGACTCCTTTCTCCCCTTCTTCAACTTTTAAGAAATTGTTCCCAGTCCCTGACTCACATTTGGAGCTATGGAGTTCCATTCCTAAGGTAGACGGAGCCATTTCTACTCTTGCCAAGAGTACTACTATCCCCCTAGATAATAACTCTTTGTTTAGGGATCCCATGGACAGAAAATTGGAAGGCTATCTAAGAAAGATGTTTCAACATATGGGCCTCCTATTTCAACCTTTGGCAGCTGTAACTGCAGTCATGGGTGCTGCTACTTACTGGTGTGATTCGATATCAGAATTAATTGAAGTTGAATCCCCTCTGGAGGATGTAAAGGGCAGGGTTAAGGCTTAAGATAGCCAACTCCTTTATTTGTGTGCTAATATGCAAATTGTCCATCTGAATATTAAGTCTTCAGTTTTTGCAGTCCTATCACACAGGGCACTTTGGATAAAGTCTTGATTCATGGATATGGTATCTAAGACCAGACTTTTTTCTTTACCGTTTAAGGGGAAGACTTTGTTAGGGCCAGGCTGGACTCCATCATTTCCATGGTAACAGGAGGGAAGGGTGCCTTCCTCCCCCAGAATAAGAAGGCAAGAACTAAGGGTCATCAGTCCTCTAATTTTCATTCCTATTGCCCAGACAAATCTCAACGGACTCGGTCATCCTCCAAACTTGAATAGTCTAAGGTTACTTGGAACCAAACCAGTCCTGGAACAAATCCAAGCAGACCAAGAAGTCTACAGATAACAAATCTGCATGAAGGGTTGGCCCCCGATCTGGGACCAGATCGAGTAGGGGGCAGACTGTCCTTTTTCCTTGAGGCTTGGGTCCAAGACATTCAGGATCCCTGGGTATTAGACGTCATTTCCTGGGGGGAAAAATTAGGGTTCAGATCTCATCCCCCAAGGGGCAGATTATTTCTTTCTTTCAAGATTGTCTACATGGCCAGAGAAAATGGCAGCCTTTTTATATTGCGTTTGGGATCTTTTCTCCTTGGGAGTAATTGTCCCGGTGCTTGCATCAGAAAGGGGTCTGGGGTTTTACTCAAACCACTTTGTAGTTCCCAAGAAGGCGGGAACTTATCGCCCAATTTTGGACTTGAAATGTCTCAACAAGTTTATCATGGTTCCCTCCTTCAAAATGGAGACTATCAGGTCAAGGAGGAACAGTTTATGACCACAATCAATTTAAAGGATGCATACCTTCATGTACCAATCCACAAGGATCATTTTTAGTTTCTGAGGTTCACATTCCTGGATCAACATTTCCTGTTTATAGCCTTGTCATTTGGCTTAGCTACTGCTCCCAGAATTTTCACAAAGGTTTTGGGAGCTCTTCTAGCAGTGGCCAGATCTCAGGGTATCGCAGTGGCTCCGTACCTGGACGATATCTTGGTTCAAGCTCCATCTTTTCCTTTGGCAAGATATCAGATGGAGTCTCTTCTGTATCTTCTCCGAACACACAGATGGAAGATAAATCTAGAAAAGAGTTCACTGTTTCCCAGTATCAGGGTTGTTTTTCTTGAAACTATCATTGACTCAATAACCATGAAGATCTTTCTCACATATCAGAGACATTCCAAGCAGGTTGCAGCATGTCTATCCCTTCAGACCACCCTAAATCCTTCGGTGGCTCAGTGCATGGAGGTAATTGGTCTCATGGTGTCTTCCATGGACATTATTCCTTTTGCACACTTTCATCTCAGACTTCTACAACTATGCATGCTAAGGCAGTGGAATGGCAATCACTTAAACCTGTCTCAGCAAATTGTTCTGGAAAATCTGACGAGAGACCTTTTCTCTCTTGGTGGCTCTGTCAAGATCACCTGGCCCTAGGCACATTTTTCTTAAGACCATCCTGGGAGATAGTGACTACTCATGCCAGCCTTTTTTAGTACTATTGCGTATTTAAAGGGACAGTCTACACCAGAATTTTTATTGTTTTAAAAAAATATATATATATTTTTTTATTATTACCCATTCCCCAGTTTTGCATAACTAACACAGTTATATTAATATACTTTTTACCGCTGTGATTACCTTGTATCAAAGCTTCTGCAGAGTGTCCCCTTATTTAAATTCTTTTGACAGATTTGCATTTTAGCCAATCAGTACTGACTCCTAGATAACTCCACGGGCATGAGCACAATGTTATCTATATGGCATGCATGAACTAACCCCCTCTAGTTGTGAAAAAATGTAAAAATGCATTCAGATAAGAGGTGGCCTTCAATGGCTAATAAATTAGCATGTTAGCCTACTTAGGTTTAGCTTTAAACTAAGAATACCAAGAGAACAAAGCAAAATTGATAATAAAAAGTAAATTGGAAAGTTGTTAAAAATGATATGCCCTATCTGAATCATGAAAGTTTATTTAGACTAGACTGTCCCTTTAAGATTGTGTTGATTGCACAAAAAGAGTGCAGCCTGTAACGACAAATCCATTTTAAGTATATGGTTTGCAAGTCAAAAAAGGATTTCTTTGAAACTGTAAGTGGAGATGAAATGTATTGTACGTCCCACATTCTAAAGTGGGAATTATTCAAAGGAAATTGATATCTTGAGATATCTGATATTGCGGCACATTGTAAGAGCTTCTAAGTCTGTGAAGATGATATCTCAAGAAAGTAATTTTATAGTGCGAAAAGATCATGAGTCAAATGCTATGAACAAAGTCCTCACTATTTCAACCAAAGTGAATATAGGCTACACACAAAAAAAAATCAGATAAACTAGAGATAAATAAATAGATATGTTTAAAGATATATAGCATATTGTAATCATATTAATTGTATAATATTAAATGTTTCCATAGCTTTGCTGAATGCTAAAAGACAAGTGGGATTTTGTCACGCATACTCCACACTAGTGAACAAGCCATTCTCCACAAAGTTGGATATTCAAGACGAGCAAAACTCAGTTGTGAGTAATATTTTTATGTGAACAGCCACATTCAGAGCACAGGACTGATGAGCAGGTGAGATTAAATTATTACCAGTATTATTAATATTTTGTGATTAACTGTACAGTATAGTTGTAAAGCATGTTTACAGATAATTTGAGTGCATTTTAATTGCAGAACCATTTCTTATGGATCCTTAAAGAGGCTTGATAAAATGAGAAAATGTCTTCTTTATAATATATGTATATCAAAAATATAAAAATAACTTAATTAAAGATTGGTAAATATGTATTCAAAGAAAATGTTAGCCTTTGAGTAATATGCAAATGTATTATGTAACATTATGGGCTAGATTGCGAGTGGATCACAAACAATATCATATTTTCACGATTGCACGCAGGTTAATTTTCGTTCGCATTATGAGTTGAAGGTAAGCTTGAGCGCAATTGTGATTTATGCTAGAATGATTACCGCGACCTCAGAGCTCTGGTTAACCATTTTCTGAAACTTAAAAGTTGCTCAAAATACATTACAAACTATTGGCTAGATTACGAGTTGTGCGTTAGGGTAAAAAAGCAGCGTTAAGAGGTCCTAACGCTGCTTTTTTACACCCGCTGGTATTACGAGTCTTGAAGGTTTAGGTGTACCGCACACTTCTTTGGCCTTACCGCAAAACAACTTACGCAAACTTCGTAAAGTCTTTTTTCTATGGGACTTCCATAGCGCTGGTATTATGAGTCTACCCTGTCAAGATCCCCAACGCATTTAAAAGTCAGTAGTTAAGAGTTTTATGGTACAACGCCGTAACATAAAACTCATAACTAAAGTGCTAAAAAGTACACTAACACCCATAAACTACTTATTAACCCCTAAACCGAGGCCCTCCCGCATCGCCAACACTAAAATAAAATTTTTAACCCCTAATCTGCTGCCCCCAACATTGCCGACACCTACATTATATTTATTAACCCCTAATCTGCTGCCCCCAATGTGGCCGCAACCTACCTACACTTATTAACCCTTAATCTGTCGTCCCCAACGTCGCCACCACTATAATAAACATATTAACCCCTAAACCGCCACACTCCCACCTCGCAAACATTAGTTAAATAATATTAACCCCTAATATGCCGTCCCTAACATCGCCGCCACCTACCTACATTTATTAACCCCTAATCTGTGCCCCCAACATCGCCGCCACTATACTAAATGTATTAACCCCTAAATCTAAGTCTAACCCTAACACCCCCTAATTAAATATAATTTAAATAAGTCTAAATAAAACCTACTATCTAAATTATTCCTATTTAAAACTAAATACTTAAAACCCTAAGCTAGCTACACTATAACTAATAGTTACATTGTAGCTAGCTTAGGGTTTATTTTATTTTACAGGCAAGTTTGTATTTATTTTAACTAGGCAGAATAGTTATTAAATAGTTATTAACTATTTAATAACTACCTAGCTAAAATAAATACAAAAGTACCTAAAAAAACTAACCTATGTTACACTAACACCTAACACTACACTATGATTAAATAAATTAACTAAATTAAATACAATTACCTAAATTAAATTAAATTAGCTAAAGTACAAACCCCCCCCCACTAAATTACAGAAAATAATAAACAAATTACAGATATTTAAACTAATTACACCTAATCTAATAGCCCTATCAAAATAAAAAAAATAAAAAAAACCTAGCCTAAACTAACCTACCAATAGCCCTTAAAAGGGCCTTTTGGGGAGGGGGGTATTGTATTTTTTTTTTACAGGTAATAGAGCTGATTACTTTGGGGCAATGCCCCGCAAAAGGCCCTTTTAAGGGCTATTTGTAATTTAGTATAGGGTAGGGCTTTTTATTATTTTGGGGGGCTTTTTATTTTAATAGGGGGATTAGATTAGGTGTAATTAGTTTAAAAAAACTTGTAATTATTTTATTATTTTCTGTAATTTAGTGTTTGTTTTTTTTCGTACTTTAGATAATTTTTTTCAATTGTATTTAGTTTAGATAATTCATTTAATTATAGTGTAGTTTTAGGTGTAATTGTAACTTAGGTTAGGATTTATTTTGCAGGTAAATTTGTCTTTATTTTTTTTAATTAGGTAGCTATTAAATAGTTAATAACTATTTAATAACTATTGTACCTAGTTAAAATAAATACAAAGTTGCCTGTAAAATAAAAATAAACCCTAAGATAGATACAATGTAACTATTAGTTATATTGTAGCTATCTTAGGGTTTATTTTATCAGTAAGTATTTAGTTTTAAATAGGAATAATTTAGTGAATTGTAGTAATTTTATTTAGATTTATTTAAATTATATTTGTTAGGGGGTTAGGGTTACACTTAGATTTAGGGGTTAATAACTTTAATATAGTTGCAGCGACGTTGGGGGTGGCAGATTAAGGGTTAATAAATGTAGGTAGGTGTCAGCGATGTTAGGGACGGCAGATTAGGGGTTAATAAAATTAACTAGTGTTTGCGATGCGGGAGGGCGGCGGTTTAGGGTTTAATATATTTTTTATAGTGGCGGTGATGTCTGGTTCGGCAGATTAGGGGTTAAACATTTTTATTTAGTGTTTGCGATGTGGGGGGCCTTGGTTTAGGGGTTAATAGGTAGTTTATGGGTGTTAGTGTACTTTTTAGCACTTTAGTTAAGAGTTTTATGTTACGGCGTTAGCCCATAAACTCTTAACTACTGACTTTTAAATGCAGTATCAGTTTTGACAGGAGAGGCTGTACTGCTCACTTTTGGTCAGACTCGTAATACCGGCGTTATGCAAGTCCCATAGAAAATATAGGATACGCAATTGACGTAAGTGGATTTGCAGTATTTTCACGTCTGACCAAAAAAGTGAACGGTGAGCCTGTCATTTCAAGACTCGTAATACCAGCGTTAGGAAAAAAAGTAGTGTTAGGACCTCTTAACTCTGCTTTTTAACCCTAACGCACAACTCGTTATCTTGGTGAAATATTCCTATCATTACATAAATTATTCCTATTTAAAACTAAATACTCACCTATAAAATAAACCCTAAGAGAGCTACAATATAACTAATAGTTACATTGTAGCTATCTTAGGGTTTATTTTTATTTTACAGGCAACTTTGTATTTATTTTAACTAGGTAGGATAGTTATTAAATAGTTATTAACTATTTAATAACTACCTAGCTAAAATAAATACAAATATACCTGTAAAATAAAACCTAACCTAAGTTACAATTACACCTAACACTACACTATAATTAAATTAATTCCCTAAATTAACTAAAATTAAATAAAATTAAATAAAATTATCTTAAGTACAAAAAACCCCACTAAATTACAGAAAATAATAAACAAATTACAAGATTTTTAAACTAATTAAACCTAATCTAATCTCCCTAACAAAATAAAAAAGCCCCCCAAAATAAAAAAAGCCCTACCCTACGCTAAATTACAAATAGCCCTTAAAAGGGCCTTTTGCCGGGCATTGCCCCAAAGTAATCAGCTCTTTTACCTGTGAAAAAAAAAATTACAACCCCCACCCAACATTAAAACCCACCACCCACACAACCAACCCTACTCTAAAACCCACCCAATACCCCCTTAAAAAAACCTAACACTAACCCCTTGAAGATCACCCTACCTTGAGAAGTCTTCACCCAACCGGTCCAAAGTCCTCAACAAAGCCGGGCGAAGTGGTCCTCCAGACGGGCAGAAGAGGTCCTCCAGACGGACAGAAGTCTTCATCCAGACGGCATCTTCTATCTTCATCCATCCGGCATGGAGCGGCTCCATCTTCAAGACATCCGACGTGAAGCATCCTCTTCATCCGGAGTCTTCTTGAAGATGGCATCCCTTCAATTCCGATTGGCTGATAGAATTCTATCAGCCAATCGGAATTAAGGTAGGAAAAATCCTATTGGTTGATGTTGATGTTATATTGTAGCTATCTTACGGCTAGATTTAGAGTTTGGCGGCCAAAGGGGTGCGTTAGCTACGCATGCTTTTTTTTCTCCCGCACCTTTTAAATACCGCTGGTATTTAGAGTTCACAGAATGGCTGGGTTTTCAGTGCGTTAGGCTCCAAAAAGGGAGCGTAGAGCATAATTTAACGCCACTGCAACTCTAGATACCAGCGGTGCTTATGGACGCGGCCAGCTTCAAAAACTTGCTTGTGCACGATATCCACATAGAAAACAATGGGGCTGTTTGATCTGAAAAAAAAAAACTAACACCTGCAAAAAAGCAGCGTTCAGCTCTTAATGCAGCCCCATTGTTTTCTATGGGGAAACACTTCCTACGTCTGCACCTAACACTCTAACATGTACCCCGAGTCTAAACACCCCTAACCTTACACTTATTAACCCCTAATCTGCCGCCCCCGCTATCGCTGACACCTGCATATTCTTTTTAACCCCTAATCTGCCGCTCCGTATACCGCCGCTACCTACATTATCCCTATGTACCCCTAATCTGCTGCCCCTAACACCGCCGACCCCTATATTATATTTATTAACCCCAAATCTGCCCCCCACAACATCGCCGCCAGCTACCTACAATAATTAACCCCTAATCTGCCGATCGGAGCTCACCACTACTATAATAAATGTATTAACCCCTAAAGCTAAGTCTAACCCTAACTCTAACACCCCCCTAAGTTAAATATAATTTTTATCTAACAAAATAAATTAACTCTTATTAAATAAATTATTCCTATTTAAAGCTAAATACTTACCTGTAAAATAAACCCTAATATAGCTACAATATAAATTATAATTATATTGTAGCTTTTTTAGGATTAATATTTATTTTACAGGCAACTTTGTAATTATTTTAACCAGGTACAATAGCTATTAAATAGTTAATAACTATTTAATAGTTACCTAATTAAAATAATTACAAAATTACCTGTAAAATAAATCCTAACCTAAGTTACAATTAAACCTAAAACTACACTATCAATAAATTAATTAAATAAACTACCTACAATTATCTACAATTAAACCTAACACTACACTATCAATAAATAAATTAAATACAATTCCTACAAATAAATACAATTAAATAAACTTACAAAAAAGTTACAAAAAATAAAAAAATATTTACAAACATTAGAAAAAAATTACAACAATTTTAAACTAATTACACCTACTCTAAGCCCCCTAATAAAATAACAAAGACCCCCAAAATAAAAAAATGCCCTACCCTATTCTAAATTAAGTTCAAAGCTCTTTTACCTTACCAGCCCTTAAAAGGACCTTTTGTGGGGCATGCCCCAAAGAATTCAGCTCTTTTGCCTGTAAAAAAAAAAACATACAATACCCCCCCAACATTACAACCCACCACCCACATACCCCTAATCTAACCCAAACCCCCCTTAAATAAACCTAACACTAAGCCCCTGAAGATCTTCCTACCTTGCCCTCGAATTCCGATTTGGCTGATAGGATTCTATCAGCAAATCGGAATTAAGGTAGGAAAATTCTGATTGGCTGATGGAATCAGCCAATCAGAATCAAGTTCAATCCGATTGGCTGATTGAATCAGCCAATCAGATTGAGCTTGCATTCTATTGGCTGATCGGAACTCAAGGGACGCCATCTTGGATGACGTCTCTTAAAGGAACCGTCATTTGTCGGGAAGTCGTCGGAAGAAGAAGATGGGTCCGCGGTGGAGGTCTTCAAGATGGAGCCAGTCGTCATCGGATGAAGATAGAAGATGACGCTTGGATCAAGATGGTTGCCGGTCCGGATCGCCTCTTCTTTCCAGGTAGGATGAAGACTTTGGAGCCTCTTCTGGACCTCTTCAGCCACCGGATGATGGATGTCTAGCCCCCGCTTGGGCTTGGATGAAGATTTCGGAGCTTGGATGATCGGTGATACCTGGCAAGGTGAAGACAAGGTAGGAAGATCTTCAGGGGCTTAGTGTTAGGTTTATTTAAGGGGGGTTTGGGTTAGATTAGGGGTATGTGGGTGGTGGGTTGTAATGTTGGGGGGGGTATTGTATGTTTTTTTTTTTACAGGCAAAAGAGCTGAATTCTTTGGGGCATGCCCCACAAAAGGTCCTTTTAAGGGCTGGTAAGGTAAAAGAGCTTTGAACTTTTGTAATTTAGAATAGGGTAGGGCATTTTTTTTATTTTGGGGGTCTTTGTTATTTTATTAGGGGGCTTAGAGTTGGTGTAATTAGTTTAAAATTGTTGTAATTTTTTTCTAATGTTTTGTAAATATTTTTTTATTTTTTGTAACTTAGTTCTTTTTTATTTTTTGTACTTAGTTTATTTAATTGTATTTATTTGTAGGAATTGTATTTAATTTATTTATTGATAGTGTAGTGTTAGGTTTAATTGTAGATAATTGTAGGTAGTTTATTTAATTTATTTATTGATAGTGTAGTGTTAGGTTTAATTGTAGATAATTGTAGGTAGTTTATTTAATTTATTTATTGATAGTGTAGTGTTAGGTTTAATTGTAACTTAGGTTAGGATTTATTTTACAGGTAATTTTGTAATTATTTTAACTAGGTAGCTATTAAATAGTAAATAACTATTTAATAGCTATTGTACCTGGTTAAAATAATTACAAAGTTACCTGTAAAATAAATATTAATCCTAAAATAGCTACAATATAATTATATTGTAGCTATATTAGGATTTATTTTACAGGTAAGTATTTAGCTTTAAATAGGAATAATTTATTTAATAAGAGTTAATTTATTTCGTTAGAATGAAATTATATTTAATTTAGGGGGGGGTGTTAGGGTTAGGGTTAGAATTAGCTTTAGGGGTTAAAAAATGTATTAGAGTAGCGGTGAGCTCCGATCGGCAGATTAGGGGTTAATACTTGAAGTTAGGTGTCGGCGATGTTAGGAAGGGCAGATTAGGGGTTAATACTATTTATTATAGGGTTATTGAGGCGGGAGTGAGGCGGATTAGGGGTTAATAACTTTATTATAGTAGCGGTGCGGTCCGCTCGACAGATTAGGGGTTAATAAGTGTAGGCAGGTGGAGGCGACGGTGAGGGGGGCAGATTAGGGGTTAATAAATATAATATAGGGGTTGGCGGTGTTAGGGGCAGCAGATTAGGGGTTCATAGGGATAAAGTAGGTGGCAACTGCGTGCGGTCGGCAGATTAGGGGTTACATTTTAATAGAGTGGTGGCGATGTGGGGGGACCTCAGTTTAGGGGTACATAGGTAGTTTATGGGTGTTAGTGTACCTTAGAGCACAGTAGTTAAGAGCTTTATAAACCGGCGTTAGCCCAGAAAGCTCTTAACTACTGACTTTTTTCTGCGGCTGGAGTTTTGTCGTTAGATTTCTAACGCTCCCTTCAGCCACGACTCTAAATACCGGCGTTATAAAGATCCCATTGAAAAGATAGGATACGCAATTGACGTAAGGGGATCTGCGGTATGGAAAAATCGCGGCTGAAAAGTGAGCGTTAGACCCTTTAATGACTGGCTTCAAATACCAGAGGGCGGTAAAAACCAGCGTTAGGAGCCTCTAACGCTGGTTTTGACGGCTACCGCCCAACTCTAAATCTAGGCCTTAGGGTTTATTTTATAGGTAAGTATTTAGTTTTAAATAGGAATCATTTATTTAATGCTAGGAATATTTATTTTGATTTATTTAAATAATATTTAAGTTAGGGAGTGTTAGGGTTAGGGTTAGACTTAGGTTTAGGGCTTAATAAATTTAAAATTGCGGCGGCGGTGTAGGGGGGCAGATTAGGGGTTAATAAATATAATGTAGGTGACGGCGGCATAGGGGGGGCAGATTAGGGGTTAATAAATATAATGTAGGTGGCGGCGGTGTGGGGGGGCAGATTTGGGGTTAATAAATATAATGTAGGTGGCGGCCATGTAGGGGGGTGTAGATTAGGGGTTAATAAATATAATGTAGGTGGCGGTGGGTTCCGGGAGCGGCGGTTTAGGAGTTACACACTTTATTTAGTCGCGGCGGGGTCCGTGAGCCGCGGTTTAGGGGTTAATACATTTATTAGAGTTGCGGTGGGCTCCAGGAGCGGTGGTATAGGGGTTAAACATTATAGTGTGGGTGTTAGTGACAGGGTACCAATAAATCTGGGAAAAAGCCGAAGAGCAGCGAGATCGATGACTGTTAGTTAACAACAGTCTGCTGCTCATAGCACTCACACCACCCCTCCCCTATTTTTTATCTCATTGCACCGTACTTGGTGCGCGGCTTTTTGACAGCATTTTTTTGTAATTTTGGAGAACGTATTCAGGTCCGCGGCAACGATGTTAGGTGATCTTAGGCGAACGTATTGGTGCCGTCGAATGCAGGTAAGTTGACAGCTTGATAAATAGATGCCAATATCACCACACAGAGTCTGTGATATACACATATTGGTACTCATTCCTAGTCTATCTATATCTAGCGCTGTTTTACTCTCTATTCCTGATATATATATATATATTAATAAATAGAACATATTCCACCATGTGAAGAACATTGGAATATGAAATATTCATATTTTCATGTCCGGTTAGCCCGCATGAGAATATGCATTTGAATTAGTGCGAGAGTGAGGTGTTAGGTGTTTCAACTTTTTTTTTCTCAATCGACTTCTATCGGGAATAGGTTACTGCACGCGCAATATTGTAAGTTCAGCTTTTCACTTTGAAATTATAATATGAGCGCAACCCATTACGAGCAACAAGTTTACTTGTGGTTTAAATGTTGAAGAAATAAGTGAAAAGTTTTAGTATCTCTAAAATAATGTGGCTGTCATCATTTTATCTAAACTCACTTGCTGAATATATTAAAAAAAAGTATAAGGTTGAAGGGGACATTCTACTGTAAAATATGTTCCCAATTACCTTCTGGAGTGTATTGAATTACAAATTTATCCTTTACATTTATGTTGCCATTTAAGAAGATGCATTCGACTGTTGAAACTGCCACCTATTCTGAAAATGTCAATACTGCTATAGAATAGCAATAGGCAGCAGAAGAATACAGCTTCCTGGGTAAGGGGGGGGGTGTCCTAAAGTAATACGTCTACCATAGGAATTTGTATACCTTGTCACTTCCGGTGATGTATAATCAGCTGGTGGAGGCTTGTGGCGCTCACTGCGCATGCGCTAGAGGCCCAAACTCCTTACAACAGCTGATGAGAATACAAGGAATTATGTGGTACGCTCAAGTTACTGGTTACAAAATCACTCTGAACAAGCGGTCTGTCATTGGATTTTGTAACCAGAAAGGGTTGCAGAATATGTATAGTTTTTCATACATTATTATTTTTGACAAACACAATGGTTTTTAATAAAGTTATTATTGGTGGCTTATGACATTTGTACTAATGACTTGTATAGAGGAGGAGAGTAGGAGGTCATGAGCAGAGCGAAGGGGACGAGAAGGAGAGTATCTGGAGACAAGGTCTGAGATGTAGGGGGGAGCAGTGCAGTTGAGGGCTTTGTATGTAAGAGTGAGAGTTTTGTGTTTGATCCTAGAGGCAAGAGGAAGCCAGTGAAGGGATTGGCAGAGAGGCGCAGCAGATGAAGAGCGACGTGTATGGAAGAGGAGTCTGGCAGAGGCATTCATTATGGATTGTAAAGGAGCTAGGTGGCAGGTGGGGAGACCAGAGAGGACAGAGTTGCAGTAATCAAGGCGGGAAGAATGAGAGAGTGGATTAAAATCTTAGTTGTGTCTTGTGTAAGGAAGTGTCTAATTTTAGAGATGCTTTTAAGGTGAAAGCGGCAGGCTGTAGCCAAGGACTGAATGTGAGGAGTGAAGGAAAGTCTGAGTCAAATTCTTCTCAAATGCTTCTCTCTTCATATGCAAATATATTTGTGTGTGTGTGTGTGTGTGTATATATGTGTATATGTATATATATATATATATATACTGATTGGTGATTTCACTAATATAGTAGTCCTTAACCAGGACAACTATTGCACCTCCCTTATCAGCACCCCTCACCACTACATACTTCTTGTTTAATGTAGAAATAGCTCCACTCTGGGCTTTAGTGACATTATGCTTAAATTTCCATGATTAATTTTTTACCTTAAGTTCTAATTGTGTCAAATCCCTTTTAACCAATTGTGTATATATATATCTCAATGCTATTGTTATAACATGGTGGAGTAAAACTACTTTTATGATATAACTTTCATCCACCCAACTTAGTGGAAATAGAGAAACAAAAGGCTAACAATATTTGTGAGAATACAAGCAAAACACACAAAAAATAAGAATAAACATGTTAGATTAGTGTGTGTTACACAGTACAATCCATACAGTGCTGAAATCGCTCAATGTCTTAAAAAAACATTGGCGCGTGTTAAAGAATTGCAACACAGATATAGCTGAGTTTCAGAACTATCGACTTATGGCATATAGGAGAGTACCTAACATCAAAGATTTAGTAGTCAAAAATGACATTCGGGCCAAAATAAAAACACAGACATATATATCATCTAAATCGTATAGTACTTATCCATGCCTAAATTGCGCCAGCTGTCATTCAGTTATAAAGGGTAGAGAGTTTGTACATCCTCAAACAGGCAAGGGGTTTAAAATTAACAAATTTTATACATGTGAGTCTACACATGTAATTTATTTAATAAGTGTCCGTGCTCTAAAATCTATTTGGGCGAGACAGTTAGAAAAATACGTGATCATCTCAGTCAACATAGATCAAATATAAGATGTAGGGACATGAAGGCCCCAGTAGCCTGTCACTTTATTGAAGCTGGTCACAATATTTCACAACTGAGGTGACAAGTCATTGATAGCGTTGAACCCCATAGAAGGGGTGGAAATAGGGAATTACAGTTAAAGAGGAAAGAATCCTTTTGTATACATAAGTTAGACGCTTTAGTTCCCAAAGGGATCAACAGGGAAATAGATATGGCAGTTTTTTTGTAGATACAATTTAAATTCAAATAAAAATTTAAATCGAAATAAAAATAATATTCTATGTCCTGTGAACAAGTAACCTTCAGCATGAATAAAATTATCATATGATGAAATTGCATTGAACATAAATTTATATAAAATATAACAACTAACATCAGTTTGTTTTTAACTATATAATTGGTATTTTTATGAATATAATTGGTTGACCACTAGGTGGTGATATACTGCGGTTGTTTAGGTGTATTTTTGTAACTAGGTGTGTTAAGGGTTAATATCATATGGTACTTAAGGAGCAGCTAACAGGTGTTCTGTATGAGCATGAGTAAGGGTTAACAGCCCGAAACGTCACTTTATGCTGCTGTGTGCCAGTGATTTGTATAAGCTGAAAAAGATGAATAAAAGCCAAGTTTGTTAAACTATTTTCCTGATTTATTAGTGTTGTGGAAACCAGTTGTCTACATATCACAGAGAGGTGTTTGCAGTGGCCCTCTACCACGTGCATCAGGTGTTTGCTGTCTATCATTTGTTAACTGTCATATGTATTTTACTGCAAGATAGACTTGCAAGCACCTCCAGGAGCTAATATACAGCATTATGGATACAAACTCCAAAACAGATGGCACTCAAATGTTTACTGACACAGAGATGGATGCTGCCCGCATCACTACCCTTGTGCGAGGATCCAGGAATTTTCTCAAAGAGGCACCAGTGGAGCTCACCAGTCAGGAATATGAGAAACTGAAAAAGAGAAACATGATCTGGGAGCTGCACAGTATAACTCTAGCAGAGTACTATAGAGTTAAAAGAATACCCAGAGGCGCATGAGTACCAGGCCTACATTACTTAAAGATAACATTGAATATTGTCAGAAATTTGAAGCTATATTAAATAAGTGCTCCTATGACCTAATTGTACTTACAGTGGAGACATTGCAGAAAGAAATTGATAAACAACAGGTCATAGTGGAAGCCAAACAGGAGGAGCTCAGACAAGTGTTATCTACAGATGAATATAGCAAAAAGATTAAAGACATTGATGACAAGATCGCTGCTTTGAAGAAGGACTTACAAGATGGTAAAAGACAGAAGTTCCAACGTGATGAGCAGGATTATGCCCAAGGAAACGTCTATCGTTGGAGGGGTGAGAACCGATCCTGGCAGTGGAGGGATACCTCTCAGCGAATGAGATCCGGCCGCAACTATACGTCACAACTAGGGTTGCACCGATACCGATACCAAGTATTTGCATGAGTATTTGTACTCGTGCAAATGCACCGATACTTAAACCGATACCTCCACTTCCTACCCATCTTGTGGCGTTTTTTCAAACTGCATGTTCCCATTTCATTTTAAACTGGAGTGGAGACTAAACAAAAAAAAAATTGTTTACTACTGTTCTGCCAATACAAATCGCTCTTATTTGTATTATTGTAGGAGAGATCACTGTACCTCGTTCAGACAGACCCCTGAAGTACTGGGCAGTTAATAAACAGATTTCCAGCTCTGGCTAAAATGGCCCAAAAATATCTTTCTACACCTTGCAGTAGTGTGGAAAGTGAAAGACTGTTCAACTTAGAGTTGAGCCTTCATACAAATGTCAGATTGATGTTATATAACAGCCCTACAACCCAATTGCATCACCCCTTTAAATTTAATATTTTATTGTAATATTTTTTATTTATAAACATGTTCAGTGAACTTTGTGACAAATAAAACTGTTTTATTATTTTATGTCTTTTGAAGTACAGTCCTTTAATTATTTAAGATTCCTTCTTTATAATTATAGTCTGTATTGTGCTTGGTAAACTGTCACATGACATTAAAAAAAAAGAAAAGTATCGGTAATTGGTATCGGCGAGTATTTGAAAACAAGTATCGGTACTTGTACTCGGTCATGAAAAAATGGTATCGGTGCAACCCTAGTCACAACATCAAGCTAGACAAGATCAGCGGAGCTCAACTGGAACAGACAGCTCTACCGGATCAAGTTTTTTAGAGTCCAGCGACGAAGTGAACACCAGGCAAGGCACAGAGGAGGCCGCAAACATAAACGGAGACAAGGGACGACCCAACCGACCGAGGAGAGGAAATAACCAGAAGAAACAATTGAGGAGTCATCAATAATCAATATTTTTACCTGCAGCTTAACGGACAGTGAGTACCAATTACTTAACAAGGGTTTGTCATTTTGCCCTGCTAAAGATGTGAACTTTTTTGAGCTGGATAAGGACTTATACAGATTTTTCAGGACATTAAGACTCAAGTCCTATTTTAACAGCAAACCAAAAGTAGTTGATATTAATGGCAATTTGGGTAATGATACACTGACTCTTAAAGCTGCAGGGTTACATCATAAAAGTAGTTTTACTCCACCATGTTGTAACAATAGCATTGAGACATATATGCAATTGGTTAAAAGGGATTTGACACAATTAGAACTTAAGGTCAAAAAGAAATCATGGAAATTTAAGCATAATGTCACTAAAGCCCAGAGTGGAGCTATTTCTACATTAAACAAGAAGGATGTAGTGGTGAGGGGTGCTGATAAGGGAGGTGCAATAGTTGTCCTGGTTAAGGACTACTATATTAGTGAAATCACCAATCAGTTAGGTGATAAAGACACATTTTTGGTTCTCCCTTACAACCCCCTCACTAGTATACAAAAGGAGATCAAGGGTATAATTGACAAAGCCCTCATTAGAGGTATCATTGATAAGAAATTAGCCAAATATTTATATATTGAGTGGCATAAGACGCCTATTATTTACACAGTACCAAAAGTCCATAAGGACCTATATCTTGATAAAATTTGACAGCCTGAGGTTATGAAAGCTACTTCATACATTAGAGACACTAGTGATTTTATTATGAAATTGAAAGATTTGCCGCTAAATGACACAAAGTATATACTTTTTTCACTTGATGTAAGTAGTTTATACTCATCCATTAAGCATGAAAGTGGTATTGGAGCGGTTATGACCACTTTGGCTAAAACTAAGGCATATAATACTATACAATTGAAATTCATTGAAGACTTTCTTAGAGTGGTGTTGTATTGCAATTATTTTTTATTTGGTGAAACATGGTACTTGCAACTAAAATGGACAGCCATGGGGTCCAATGTCGCCCCATCACACGCCAACATGTTCATGAGTTTTTTTGAAGACAAATTTGTCTATGAAAATGCTTTATTCTTACAATATGGAGCAGCCTGGTGGCGCTTTATAGATGACGTGTTTGGCGCGTGGTGGGGTGACATTGGTTCCCTCTTGGCATTTGTCAATCAATTGAATGGTGCAGTGCAGGGATTAAAATTTACACTCAATTTTAGTGAAACTAACATTGTATTCCTGGATACTGAAGTACACAAGGATGTCTTGACTGGCAATTTAAAAATTGATATGTATAGGAAAAGTATTGATAGAAATTCCCTGCTCAAATATGATAGTTTCCATCATGAGTCCTAAAAAAATTCCCTACCAAAGAGCCAGATGCTTAGAGTCCACAAAATAGTTAGTGACAGCTACAAAAAAGAGATAAGACTCAGAGAAATGACTGAGAGATTTGTACAAAGGAGCTATCCACCCAACTTAGTGGAAATAGAGAAACAAAAGGCTAACAATATTTGTGAGAATACAAGCAAAGCACACAAAAATAAGAATAAACATAATAGATTAGTGTGTGTTACACAGTACAATCCATACAGTGCTGAAATAGCTCAATGTCTTAAAAAACATTGGCATTTGTTAAAGAATTGCAACACAGATATAGCTGAGTTTCAGAACTATCCACTTATGGCATATAGGAGAGTACCTAACATCAAAGATTTAGTAGTCAAAAATGACATTCGGGCCAAAATAAAAACACAGACATATATATCATCTAAATCGTATGGTACTTATCCATGCCTAAATTGCGCCAGCTGTCATTCAGTTATAAAGGGTAGAGAGTTTGTACATCCTCAAACAGGCAAGGGGTTTAAAATTAACAAATTTTATACATGTGAGTCTACACATGTAATTTATTTAATAAGTGTCCGTGCTCTAGAATCTATTTGGGCGAGACAGTTAGGAAAATTTGTGTCAACATAGATCAAATATAAGATGTGGGGACATGAAGGCCCCAGTAGCCTGTCACTTTATTGAAGCTGGTCACAATATTTCACAACTGAGGTGACAAGTCATTGATAGCGTTGAACCCCATAGAAGGGGTGGAAATAGGGAGTTATAGTTAAAGAGGAAAGAATCCTTTTGGATACATAAGTTAGACGCTTTAGTTCCCAAAGGGATCAACAGGGAAATAGATATGGCAGTTTTTTTGTAGATAAAATTTAAATTCAAATAAAAATTTAAATCGAAATAAAAATAATATTCTATGTCCTGTGAACAAGTAACCTTCAGCATGAATAAAATTATAATATGATGAAATTGCATAGAACATAAATTTATATAAGATATAACAACTATCATCAGTTTGTTTTTAACTATATAATTGGTATTTTTATGATTATAATTGGTTGACCACTAGGTGGTGATATACTGTGGTTGTTTAGGTGTATTTTTGTAACTAGGTGTGTTAAGGGTTAATATCATATGGTACTTAAGGAGCAGCTAACAGGTGTTCTGTATGGGCATGATTAAGGGTTAACAGCCCGAAACGTCACTTTATGCTGCTGTGTGCCAGTGCTTTGTATAAGCTGAAAAAGATGAATAAAAGCCAAGTTTGTTAAACTATTTTCCTGATTTATTGGTGCTGTGGAAACCAGTTGTCTATATATCGCAGAGAGGTGTTTGCAGTGGCCCTCTACCACGTGCATCAGGTGTTTGCTGTCTATCATTTGGGAACCAACACATTGTAAAGATAGTTTTGCAGTTTTCTATACTTGACATTCCTCCGGCAACTCTGACTGCTGTTATTAGACAGTGGCTTCCCAAACGATCTCATGTGGGCTCCCTGCTTCCCTCTCCTGCAAGCCCCCTCCTGCCCTCGGCAGTGGGGTGACATGAAAGCTGGTGCAATGTGCTTCAGAATTCTTGTTCAGTCAGCCCTGCTAAATGTCGTTAGGGATTGAATACTGACGAGTTCTGGTTAGCTAGTAGCTACAATAGTTAAGTTTAACATGTCTGCCACTGTGCTACATGACAAGATTAAGAGGTATTGGAATGGAGTCGGACATAAGGTGCTGCTGTCATCTGTTACAGAATGCTAATTTATGTAGCCGGATTATAAATA
This sequence comes from Bombina bombina, assembly GCF_027579735.1. Lineage (NCBI taxonomy): Eukaryota > Metazoa > Chordata > Amphibia > Anura > Bombinatoridae > Bombina > Bombina bombina. The sequence continues at coordinate 749,258,568 of NC_069503.1, read as the reverse complement.
ACGTTATTTATTGTCAAGTGGTTAGTGGCATGCAATATCACACACATCTTCTTGTTAGGCAAAAGGGATGTAGATGACAGCAGCACCTTATGTCTGACTTCAATCCAATACCTCTTATTGCTGTCAGGTGGCCAGTGCCGGCCTTAGGTGTTCTGGCATCCTGTGAGGGCTACTTCTGTGGTGCCCCCCCTCCACGTTCACCTAAACAAAAGCTGCCAATCAAAAGCTAGCTCCCAGTAATGCATTGCTTCTCATGAGCCTACATAGGTATGCTTTTCAACAAAGAATACCAACATAAAAAAATGATCTACTATTAATAATAAATTAAATAAATAATAAATACTAATTAATGCCTGGGATAAGCATAAGGATATCCTACATACTAATAAATACCTTGGATAAGGACAAGGCTATGCAAACAGGCGAACAGAACAAGACACAGTCTTCTCACATAAATATATGCCAAACAGCTGATAGTGATGATATAAGCACAAGCCTTGGTGCTATCTGTGCGTGAAACTGATGTCAGTCACAATACAAAAGTTCCAATGATATATGCTCAAGTCTTAGTGCTGTATGTAGAAAGTGCCGAAACCGATGTCAGCCACAGTGCAAGAGTTCCAAACATGAAAATGACCCCCTTCAGTGTGGTAATAGTGAGATACAGGTAATAAACAAACATACCCAATGTACGTTCATATCAAAGCCGCAGATGCTTGTAAGGAAAACAGTTATACTGTACCTCACCGTCTGTAGCCAACGCTGCAGGAAAGCTCTCCGTAAGTGAGATGGAGCAGAGATCCGTGTCCATCGAGGACTGTGTATGACAGCGTGGGTGATGCCGCAAGAGGCTCCTCCTGTGTGACGTAAGAGAGGGAAGCAGTCTTTTTGAAAAACTCACAGCAATGAAGGGTATTCTCTTGTTGAACGCTGTAGGTGGCAGAGTAACAGTGCGATTCCAATCCTCAGGGCTGGCTCAGCCACAAATTCCAGATACAAAAGAAACAAAACAAGGAGATGAAGGAATCTTGAATCAAGTAGATGTATTCAAGTTTATCGGTGTAAAGCACAAAACCAGTGTGCAAGACTTAGGAGCTACTGATCTGATGCATTTCACGCATGCTCACTGCGCTCCATCAGAGATCATCTCTGATGAAGTGCACTGAGCATGCGCGAAACACATCAGATCAGTAGTTCCTAAGCTTTGCACATTGTTTTTGTGCTTTACACCGATAAACTTGAATAAATCTACCTGATTCAGGATTCCTTCATCTCCTCGTTGTGTTTCTTTTGTATAAGGACAAGGCTATCCTACATACTAATAATGCCTGTGATAAGCACAAGGCTATCCTACATACTAATTACAGGGGGGGCCCTAGGACTGATGGGTGTTACAGGGAGGGGGTGCTGAGGCTGATTGGGGTTAAAGGGGGGATCTGAGTTTGATAGTTGTTACCCTAACCAGCCTCAGCACCCCCTGTAACCACCATCAGTCCCTGCCCCCCCTGTGACTACCAACAGTCCCTGGAACCCCCTATAACCCCAATCATCCCCATGTCCCCCCTGTAACCCCAATCCGCCCCAGGCCCCCCCCCCCCTGTAAACCCAATCAACCCCAACTCCTATCAGCCCCAGCCCCCCTGTAACCCCAATCAGCTCCAGCACCCCCCTGTAAACCCCATCAGCCCCAGGGCCCCACTGTAACCCCAATCAGCATCATCACCCCCCTGTAACCACCATCAGCCCCAGAGTCCCCCTGTAACCCCAATCAGCCTCAGCACCCCCTGTAACCCCAATCAGTCTCAGCACCCCCTGTAAACTCCATCAGCCCCAGCCCCCCCCTTTAACCCCAATCTGCCTCATCACCCCCCTGTAAACCACATTAGCCCCAGGGTCCCCCTTGTAACCCCAATCAGCCTCAGCACACCCTCTGTAACCACCATCAGCCTCAATGCCCCCTCTATAACTACCATCAGCCCCCCCATGTAACCACCATCAGTCCCTGCCCCCCCCCCCCGGTGACCACCATCAGTCCCTGGCCCCCCCTGGAACCCCTTATAACCCATTCAGCTTCAGCACCCCCTGTAACCACCATCAGTCCCTGCCCCCCCCTGTGACCACCAACAGTCCCTGGGTTCCCCCCTGGAACCCCCTATAACCCCAATCATCCCCATGCCCCCCCCCTGTAAACCCAATCAACCCCAACTCCTATCAGCCCCAGCCCCCCCTGTAACCCCAATCAGCTCCAGCACCCCCTGTAAACCCCATCAGCCCCAGGGCCCCACTGTAACCCCAATCAGCATCATCACCCCCCTGTAACCACCATCATCCCCAGAGTCCCCCTGTAACCCGAATCAGCCTCAGCACCCCCTGTAACCCCAATCAGTCTCAGCACCCCCTGTAAACTCCATCAGCCCCAGCCCCCCCCTTTAACCCCAATCTGCCTCATCACCCCCCTGTAAACCACATTAGCCCCAGGGTCCCCCTTGTAACCCCAATCAGCCTCAGCACACCTCTGTAACCACCATCAGCCACAATGCCCCCTCTATAACTACCATCAGCCCCCCCATGTAACCACCATCAGTCCCTGGCCCCCCCTGGAACCCCTTATAACCAATTCAGCCTCATCAACCCCCTGTAGCCACCATCAGCCCCAGGGCCCCCCTGTAACCCCAATCAACCTATATATATATATATATATGTGTGTGTGTGTGTGTGTATATATAGGATACTTTCTAGATTTCTAATGTGTAATTCTAAAGTGACATTGGTATATGTAGATAAATTCTAAAGACTTACTGCTGATCTAAATGTATACTTCAGATTGTGGTGTGAGAAAAGAAAAAACCTTTTTGTGCTATATAAACAAATTGTGATTCAACAATGAGTGATGCAAAGATAACAATTATCCCATATAGGATGCTATTGGAACATCTAAAGACACTTACAGTTTATAATCTGATCTATACATCTACTATAATCCGTAGTACGATTAGCTGTAAAGGTAGTGATATAACCTCATATGGGACACTATGCAAAATACTAATAAATTCCAATAAAACAAAACAATCTATATGTATAAAAATGTTATATTTAATTAACAAGCGCTAGTTTATTGCGCTAGTAGCATGAAATTCAACTTTCAGTTTATAAAAGACAATATTCTACCATGGATAGAAACCAGGGACGTATCCCTTTAGAACATGAAAAAGTCCTTAAAACTATCTTTGAGAAAATGGATAAGAAATACGACTGTCCCTTATAGGATATAAAGGTATATAAAAACAGTTTCTCTTTGTAGCGATTTCTTTGGAAACCGTAAAGTGCTGTGGTATATTCAGACATGACTATTACATACAGCCTGCAGGCCTAACGTTGAATAGACTTACCACAGGGAGTATCACCTACTATGGACTATGTTGCTCTATTTGATACAGTGTATATAAAAAAGGGATAATTTAAATTCATATATTAAGCAGATAGCAAACAATATTAAACCTAGTATTATCTCTAAGGTTTATAAGTGAACAAATGAATAGTCATTTTGTGGAATGAAGCATCCGATTGGCCTCAAATCTGCAGGGGCCGTATCCTGTCAGCATTTATCGATGTGCGGCGGACATGATTCGCTATAGCGGATCATGTCTGTGCACATCTACATAAATAGACCCCATTGACTCAAATTTATATATTATCTAATCATTTCTTATAAAATCTATATTTAATAGTTTTTAAGTGTATTTAGGTAAAGTGAACTACTTAACACATCAATTAAACTTTTGTCAATTTATACAAATGTATATGAAGTAGTTCTTAAATGTATATAAACTAATATAAAACATATTTACAAATGTTAAGCATCTTGGTTTCATAGTTTTCATCTTATAAATCAGTTCAGCTTCCTTATGTAATAATTTTTATTCAAAATCCCTCCTCTCCAATTGGGCTTTACTTTGTATACTCCCCATTATTTCAGATCTCTCTCTATTGTTGTGTACCTCCCTAAAATGTTTGTAAATGTATGTATCCAAATTGCGCTTTCTTATGCAGTATAGATGCTCTCTAATTCTGTCTTTCAAGGGTCTGGTGGTCTCCCCTAAATACTGGAGTTTACAGCTACATTCTAATACATATATCACACCTTTGTCGGAGCAGCTAAATTGATCTCAATTTTTTTTCTTTGGTTTGTGATGATATTAATTCTTTACTCCATGTTGACAGGCCTTGCATGTCCGGATATCAGCTCTTTTCTATTTTTATACCTAGCTTTATTGATGGCATTTTGTATTATATCTTGTTTGTATCCCCTCTCATTGAATTTCTGCTCCAATATTTTTATTTGATTTTCGAAATCTAAAACATTTGTGCAGTTTTTTCGGATTCTTAATGTCTTTCCATATGGAATATAGTCTTTCCATTTCTATAACTATTTAATAACTATTGTACCTAGTTAAAATAAATACAAAGTTGCCTGTAAAATAAATATAAACCATAAGCTAGCTAAAATGTAATTATTAGTTATATTGAAGCTAGCTTAGGGTTTATTTTATAGGTAAGTATTTAGTTTTAAATAGGAATAATTTAGTTAATGATAGTTATTTTATTTCGTTTTATTTAAATTATATTTAAGTTAGGGGGTGTTAGACTTAGGTTTAGAGGTTAATAAATGTAATGTAGTAGCGGCGACGTTGGGGGTGGCAGATTAGGGGTTAATAAATGTAGGTAGGTGTCGGCGATGTTAGGGACGTCAGATTAGGGGTTAATAAAATCTAACTAGTGTTTGCGAGGCGGGAGTGCGGCGGTTTAGGGGTTAATATATTTATTAAAGTGGCGGCGATGTCCGGTTGGCAGATTAGGGGTTAAAAATTGTATTTAAGTGTTTGCGATGTGGGGGGGGGGCCTCGGTTTAGGGGTTAATAGGTAGTTTATGGGTGTAAGTGTACTTTGTAGCACTTTAGTTAAGAGTTTTATGCGACGGCGTTAGCCCATAAAACTCTTAACTTCTGACTTTTAAATGCGGTAAGAGTCTTGACAGGAGAGGGTCTACCGCTCACTCGTAATACCGGCGTTGGGCAAGTCCCATTAAAAAGATAGGATACGCAATTTATGTAAGGGGATTTGCGGTAATCTTGAGTCGCGGAAGAAAAGTGAACGGTACACCTGTACCTGCCAGACTCGTAATACCAACAGGCGTTAAAAGCAGCGTTGGGACCTCTCAACGCTGCTTTTTAAGGCTAACGCAAGACTCGTAATCTCTTCATTTTACCCCATTTAACCCTTAATAGATCATTTTTGGTTTTACCTACATTTTTTATTATAATTTGGCTTTGATAACCCTTATATTCTTTCTTCTCTTTAATGTTTCGTACATTATTTTTAATCTCACTAATTTCTTGATTCAGTTGATCCAGTAATCTATTCCTAGATTATTTTTTTTAGGATTTCGAGTAGGTTTAATGTCTCTTCCCATTCCTTCTGTAAATCCTAATTTAGACTATATGTACATTTTTTTTAACAGCCTTAGACCTCTAGGCACTATTTTAGTTGTTATGTATTTGTCTAGAAAGAGTGTTTCGGTTTTGTGTTTCAATTCTTTAATTAATAATTTTTCCAAATTGTCCATGGTGGATTTTATATCACCATTCTCTATTTCCGCCTCTGTTTGTTCTCCTAAACTAAATTCTAATAGGAATTTGTCTTTTGTGTTAAAAATATCCATTAATTATATATTTGGTATTGTAATTTATATATTGTGTGGAATGACCCCTTGCTGGCAAGCCGCAAATTGAGGAATAGTAGAAATGCAAGATTGGGATATAGGTACGCTAGGGGGGTATAAGCCTCTCTCTAGGAACCTCCTCAAAATGTTCCCAATTTGTATATAGAATAGAAATGCTGAGTTTGAGTGGGCGCTAAAAAGCTTAAGCACCAAAAATATGATTGTATAAATGAACCCAATATAGGATACTTTCTAGATTTCTAATGTGTAATTCTAAAGTGACATTGGTATATGCAGATAAATTCTAAAGTCTTACTGCTGATCTAAACAGATTTTTCCGATCGTTGTAAGAGAATTTTTTTTTTGTGCTATACAGACAAATTGTGATTTGACAATGAGTGATGCAAAGATAAAAATATCCCATACAGGATGTTATAGGAATATCTAAAGACACATGGCGATACGAGCCGCAATTTATGGTGAGAGGAGCCCTGTCCATAGTAGGTGATACTGCTGGTCGTGAGTCTATTCAACGTTAGGCCCGCAGGCTGTATGTCATACTCATCTCTGAACATACCACAGCATTGCTGCAAAGAGAAAATGTTTTTATATACTTTTATATCCTATAAGGGACAGTCGGATATCTTATCCATTTTTTCAAAGGTGGTTTTAAGGACTTTCATGTTCTAATGGGAGATGTCCCTAGTTTCTATCTACAGTAGAATATTGTCTTTTATAAACTGAAAGTTGAATTTTTTTATGCTACTAGCGCAATAGTCTAGCGCTCGTTTATTATATATAACATTTTTAGACATATACGGCTAGATTACAAATTTTGTGCTAAAAGCTGTGCGGTGCTAACGAGCAGTTTATGCTCACCGCTCACTTACAGACAGCGCTGGTATTACGGGTTTTTACAAACCCGGCGTTAACCGCAAAAAAAGTAATCGTAGAGCAAAATTTTGCTCCACATCTCACCTCAATACCAGCACTGCTTACGTTAGCAGTGAGCTGGCTGAACGTGCTTGTGCATGATTTCCCCATAGAAATTAATGGGGGAGAGCCGGCTGAAAAAAAACCTAACACCTGGAAAAAAGCAGCGTAAAGCTCCAAACGCAGCCCCATTGATTCCTATGGGGAAAATACATTTATGTCTACACCTAACACCCTAACATGAACCCTGAGTTTAAACACCCCTAATCTTACACTTATTAACCCCTAATCTGCCGCACCCGACATCTCTGACACATACATTATATTATTAACCCCTAATCTGCCGCCCCGGACACCATCCCCACCTACATTATACTTATGAACCCCTAATCTGCTGCCCCCCACATCGCAGACACCTACATTATATTTATTAACCCCTAATCTGCCACCCCCAATGTCGCCACAACCTACCTACACTTATTAACCCCTAATCTGCCGCCCCCAACTTCACCGCCACTATATTAAAGTTATTAACCCCTAAACCTAAGTCTAACCCTAACACCCCCTAATTTAAATATAATTTAAATAAATCTAAATAAAATTCCTATCATTAACTAAATTATTCCTATTTAAAACTAAATACTTACCTATAAAATAAACCCTAAGCTAGCTACAATATAACTTATAGTTACATTGTATCTAGCTTAGGGTTTATTTTTATGTTGCAGGCAAGTTTGTATTTATTTTAACTAGGTAGAATAGTTATTAAATAGTTATTAACTATTTAATAACTACCTAGCTAAAACTAACACTACTGCTATAATTAAATTGTTTCCCTAAATTAAATAAAATTATCTAAAGTACAAACCCCCCCCCACTAAATTACAGAAAATAATAAACAAATTACAAGATTTTTAAACTAATTACACCCAATCTAAGCCCCCCAAAATAAAAAAAGCCCTACCCTACACTAAATTACAAATAGCCCTTAAAAGGGCCTTTTGCGGGGCATTGCCCCAAAGTAATCAGCTCTTTTACCTGTAAAAAAAATTACAAATCACCCCCAACATTAAAATTCAACACCCACACAACCAACCCTACTCTAAAACCCACCCAACCCCCCCTAAAAAACCTAACACTAACCCCCTGAAGATCACCCAACCGGGAGACGTCTTCATCCAACCGGGCAGAAGTGGTCCTCCAGACGGGCAGAAGTCTTCCTCCAATCTGGGCAGAAGTGGTCCTCCAGACGGCATCTTCTATCTTCATCCATCCAGCGCGGATCTGGTCCATCTTCAAGACATCCGACGAGGAGCATCCTCTTCTTTCCATGGCTACGACTGAATGAAGGTTCCTTTAAATTACGTCATCCAAGATGTCGTCCCTTCAATTCCGATTGGCTGATAGAATTCTATCAGCCAATCGGAATTAAGGTAGGAAAAATCCTACTGTTCCAATCAGCCAATAGAATGCCAGCTCAATCCTATTGGCTGATTGCATCAGCCAATAGGATTTGAAGGGACGCCATCTTGGATGACGTCCCTTAAAGGAACTTAAAGGAACTTTCATTCAGTCATAGCCGTGGAAAGAAGAGGATGCTCCACGTCGGATGTCTTGAAGATGGACCCGCTCCATGCCGGATGGATGAAAATACAAGATGCCGTCTGGAGGACCACTTCTGCCGGCTTGAATGAAGACTTCTGCCCATCTGGAGGACCACTTCTGCCCGGTTTGATGAAGACGTCTCCCGGTAGGATGATCTTCAGGGGGTTAGTGTTAGTATTTTTTAAGGAGGGATTGGGTGGGTTTTAGAGTAGGGTTGGTTGTGTGGGTGGTGGGTTTTAATGTTGGTGGGGATTTGTAATTTTTTTACAGGTAAAGGAGCTAATTACTTTGGGGCAATGCCCCGCAAAAGGCCCTTTTAAGGGCTATTTGTAATTTAGTGTAGGGTAGGGCTTTTTTATTTTGGGGGGCTTTTTATTTTGTTAAGGGGATTAGATTAGGTGTAATTAGTTTAAAAATCTTGTAATTTGTTTATTATTTTCTGTAATTTAGTGGGGGGGGGTTTTGTACTTTAGATAATTTTATTTAAAGGGACAGTCTAGGCCAAAATAAACTTTCATGATTCAGATAGAGCATGTCATTTTAAACAATTTTCCAATTTACTTTTATCACCAATTTTGCTTTGTTCTCTTGGTATTCTTAGTTGAAAGCTTAACCTAGGAGGTTCATATGCTAATATCTTAGACCTTGAAGCCCACCTCTTTCAGATTGCATTTTAATAGTTTTTCACCACTAGAGGGTGTTAGTCACCACTAGAGGGTGTTAGTTCACATATTTCATATAGATAACACTGGGAGCAGGCACTGATTGGCTAGACTGCAAGTCTGTCAAAAGAACTGAAAAAGGGGCAGTTTGCAGAGGCTTAAATACAAGATAATCACAGAGGTTAAAAGTATATTATTATAACTGTGTTGGTTATGCAAAACTGGGAAATGGGTAATAAAGGGATTATCTATCTTTTAAAACAATAAAAATTCTGGTGTAGACTGTCCCTTTAACCCCTTAATGACCGAGGACGTGCAGGGTACGTCCTCAAAAAAAAGGCAGTTAATGCCTGAGAACGTACCCTGCACGTCCTCGGTTTGGAAAGCAGCTGGAAGCGATCCTGCTCGCTTCCAGCTGCTTTCCGGTTATTGCAGTGATGCCTCGATATCGAGGCATCCTGCAATAACCATTTGTAGCCATCCGGTGCAGAGAGAGCCACTCTGTGGCCCTCTCTGCACCGGACATTAACGGCTACCTTCGTTGGTGGGTGGGAGCCGGTGTGGGAGGTGGGTGGCGGCCATCGATGGCCTTTGTGATGCGGAGGGGGGCGGGACCGGGGGGACGCGCACGGACGCGCGCGCATGCACGGGGAGGCCGGGCGGGCGCGTGCACGGGGAGGGAGCGGGTGGGAACCACTAAGCTACAGAAAATGTTTTTCTTAGAAGTGGGGATCAAAGGGGTTAATATGTTTTTTTTAGTGATCGGTTTGGCTGGTGGGGTATTGGACTGTGGGGGGGAAGCTACACTACAGAAACAAATAGTAAAACATAAAAAAAACAACATTTTTATTTGCAAACTGGGTACTGGCAGACAGCTGCCAGTACCCAAGATGGCCCCAATAAGGCAGAGGGGGAGGGTTAGGGAGCTATTTTGGGGGGATCAGGGAGGTTGGGGGCTAAGGGGGGACCCTACATAGCAGCATATGTAAATATGCTTAAAAAATTTTTTTTTTTTTTTTTTTTATACCTTTTATTTTAGTACTGGCAGACTTTCTGCCAGTACTTAAGATGGCGGGGACAATTGTGGGGTGGGGGAGGGAAGAGTGCTGTTTGGGAGGGATCAGGGGGTGGGATGTGTCAGGTGGGAGTCTGATCTCTACACTAAAGCTAAAATTAACCCTGCAAGCTCCCTACAAACTACCTAATTAACCCCTTCACTGCTGGCCATAATACACATGTGATGCGCAGCAGCATTTAGCGGCCTTATAATTACCAAAAAGCAACTCCAAAGCCATATATGTCTGCTATTTATGAACAAAGGGGATCCCAGAGAAGCATTTAAAACCATTTGTGCCATAATTGCACAAGCTGTTTGTAAATAATTTTAGTGAAAAACCTAAAGTTTGAAAAAGTGAACAATTTTTTTTTATTTGATTGCTTTTGGCGGTGAAATGGTGGCATGAAATATACCAAAATGGGCCTAGATCAATACTTGGGGTTGTCTACTACACTACACTAGAGCTAAAATTAACCCTAGAAGCTCCCTACATGCTCCCTAATTAACCCATTCACTGCTGGGCATAATACACGGTTGGTGCGCAGTGGCATTTAGCAGCCTTCTAATTACCAAAAAGCAAAGCCAAAGCCATATATGTCTGCTATTTATGAACAAAGGGGATCCCAGAGAAGCATTTACAACCATTTATTCCATAATTTCATGAGTTGTTTGTAAATAATTTCAGTGAGAAACCTAAAGTTTGTGAAAAAATTTGTGAAAAAGTAAAATAATTTTTTTATTTGATCGCATTCGGCGGTGAAATGGTGCCATGAAATATACCAAAATGGGCCTAGATCAATACTTTGGGATGTCTTCTAAAAAAAAATATATACATGTCAATGGATATTCAGAGATTCCTGAAAGATATTAGTGTCCCAATGTAACTAGCGCTAATTTTGAAAAAAAGTGGTTTGGAAATGGCAAAGTGCTACTTGTACTTATAGCCCTATAACTTGCAAAAAAAGTAAAGAACATGTAAACATTGGGTATTTCTAAACTCAGGACAAAATTTAGAAACTATTTAGCATGGGTGTTTTTTGGTGGTTGTAGATGTGTAACAGATTTTGGGGGTCAAAGTTAGAAAAAGTGTGTTTTTTTCCATTTTTTCCTCATATTTTATAATATTTTTTATAGTAAATTATAAGATATGATGAAAATAATGGTATATTTTGAAAGTCCATTTAATGGCGAGAAAAACGGTATATAATATGTGTGGGTACAGTAAACGAGTAAGAGGAAAATTACAGCTAAACGCAAACACCACAAAAATGTAAAAATAGCCTTGGTCCCAAACGGACAGAAAATGGAAAAGTGCTGTGGTCATTAAGGGGTTAATTTAGGGAATTAATTTAATTATAGTGTAGTGTTAGGTGTAATTGTAACTTAGGTTAGGTTTTATTTTACATGTACTTTTGAATTTATTTTAGCTAGGTGGTTATTAAATAGTTAATAACTATTTAATAACTATTCTACCTAGTTAAAATAAATACAAACTTGCCTGTAACATAAAAATAACCTCTAAGCTAGCTACAATGTAATTATTAGTTATATTGTAGCTAGCTTAGGGTTTATTTTATAGGTAAGTATTTAGTTTTAAATAGGAATAATTTAGTTAATGATAGGAATTTTATTTATTTAAATTATATTTAAGTTAGGGGGGTTAGGGTTAGACTTAGATTTAGGGGTTAATAACTTTAATATAGTAGCGGCGATGTTGGGGGCGGCAGATTAGGGGTTAATAAATGTAGGTAGGTGTCGGCGATGTTAGGGACGGCAGATTAGAGATTAATAAAATGTAACTATTGTTTGCAAGGCGGGAGTGCGGCGGTTTAGGGGTTAATATTTTTATTATAGTGGCGGCGATGTCCGGATCGGCAGATTAGGGGTTACATTTTTTTTAAGTGTTTGCGATGTGGGGGGGCCTCGGTTTAGGGGTTAGTAGGTAGTTTATGGGTGTTAGTGTACTTTTTAGCACTTTAGTTAAGAGTTTTATGCTACAGCGTTGTAGTGTAAAACTCTTAAAGGATTACTTTCTGTTATAATTTTTAAGCTAAACAACTAACATATTAAATTTAATAAACATTAATTAAAACCTACTGACCTATATTTTCTCCAAAACGAAGTTTCAGAAAGTTCTAAAAGTTATATCTTTTATTCGCCGATGATGTCACGTTATCCTGCCCACTATTTTTAGCACTGCATGTTCAAAATACTTAAACCAATAACTTTGTGTTTAAAGCGCCATTTTGAAACCTAGGTATTGTAAACGGATTGGTACAGAGCAAAGGATACCCACGGAGTGGGTTTGGAAAACAATTAAATTTGCAGACAAGATTTCTGATATACGGTAGAGATATGTTAATGAAATGTATTGATAAAAAGCGTATTTGGGTTAGTTAGTTAGTAACAGGCATAGAAAATATTTACTTACAGTGGCCCTTTAACTACTGACTTTTAAATGCGGTACCAGGCTTGACAGGAGAGGGTCTACCGCTCACTTTTTGTCAGACTCTTAATACCGGCACTATGCAAGTCCCATTGAAAAAAGAGGATACGCAATTGACGTAAGTGGATTTGCGGTATTTCCGAGCCTGGCCCAAAAAGTGAAAGGTACACCTGTACCTGCAAGACTCGTAATACCAGCGGGCGTTAAAAAGCAGCGTTGTGACCGGCCAATGCTGCTTTTTAAGCCTAACGCAAGACTCGTAATCTAGCCGATAGATTTTTTTGTTTTATTGGAATTTATTGGTATTTTGTATAGTGTCCCATATGAGGTCATTTTTACTCTGCACTGAATATCTCTACCTTTACAGCTAATCGCGCTACGGATTATAGAAGCTGCATAGATCAGGTTATAAACTGTAAGTGTCTTTAGATATTCCTATAGCATCCTATATGGGATCATTTTTATTGTTGAATCACAATTTGTCTATATAGCACCACAATCTGAAATATATGTTTAGATCAGCAGTAAGACTTTAGAATTTATCTGCATATACCAATGTCACTTTTGAATTACACATTAGAAATCTAGAAAGTATTCTATATTGGTTTCATTTATACAATCATATTTTTGGTATTTAAGCTTTTTAGCGGCCTCTCAAACTCAGCATTTCTATTCTATATACAAATTGGGAACATTTTGAGGAGGTTCCTGGAGAGAGGCTTATACGCCCCTAGCGCACCTACATCCCAATCTTGTTTTTTTACTGCACAACTTTCTATTATTAATTACATTTTGAGCTTAAAGGGACATTAAACACTTTGATATGGTAATATAAAATGATAAATCATATATAAAAAAAATCTCTGCAATTTACTGTATTTTTTTTCCTTTTCCTGTAATTCCATTCTGAAATTATGAGCATTTCAGTTCCTGTTAGAAATGGAAGTGCAGAACACTGTTATATTCCACACAGCAATTGGCTGCACACTCTAGTGACCTATTTATAACTTTCCCTAGTTGGCCACAGCAGAGAAGGTAACCTAAGTTACAACATGGCAACTTTCATTGTTTTATAGACACTAAGGTCCATATTTATCAAGCTCTGTACGGAGCTTGAAGGGCCGTGTTTCTGGCGAGTCTTCAGACTCGCCAGAAACACAAGTTATGAAGCAGCGGTCTAAAGACCGCTGCTCTATAACCCTGTCCGCCTGCTCTGAGCAGGCGGACAGGAATCGCCAGAAATCATCAACCCGATCGAATATGATTGGGTTGATTGACACCTCCATGCTGGCGGCCGATTGGCTGCAAGTCAGCAGGGGGCGGCGTTGCACCTTTACACTTATTTTGTCAATATTTAAACATCTAATGCAACTTTTAAAAATACATCAACATGTTAATCTCAGACTAATCTTTTCTTTGACTGGATCATCTATTTAGTATTTATTGAGTGTTTAATATCCCTTTAATGTTCCTAGTATTTAAGAAATTTGAATTGTAACAGTTAACAAACCTTGTGAAAATAAAACAAATGAATAAGTTTCTGACAATCCAATTGAGGCAAAGGGGCCCATTTATCAAAGGGCTTGCGGACCTGATCCGACACTGCGGATCAGGTCCGCAAGACCTCGCTAAATGCGGAGAGCAATACGCTCTCCACATTTAACATTGCACCAGCAGCTCACAAGAGCTGCTGGTGCAACGCCGCCCCCTGCTGACTCGCGGCCAATCGGCCGCCAGCAGGGAGCTGTCAATCAACCCGATCGTATTCGATCGGGTTGATTTCCGGCGGTTCCTGTCCGCCTGCTCAGAGCAGGCGGACAGGGTTATGAAGCAGCGGTCTTTAGACCGCTGCTTCATAACTTGTGTTTCTGGCGAGTCTGAAGACTCGCCAGAAACACGGCCCTTCAAGTTCCATACGGAGCTTGATAAATGGGCCTGCAAGTTTTAACAAATGAGTCTACAAAATTCAATGACCATTTTAGATAAAAAAAAAAAAAAATCTGATGTGCATACCTGTAAGAAATATGTATACTTCAAACACTTGACTCATAGATGAACTGTACAATTTACTCATAGTAATATTTCGGGCATTGGAAAAGGTAAGTAACTACCAATTATTATTATTACTTTTGTTACTATTATCAGACATTAACTGGACTTATTTAAGCAATGCCCTACATTATTTGATGAAGTGGAAAAAGTCATTGGACTTGCCTTTAAAATACTTTTATTTTTGTAGCATGGAACAAACAGCGCAGATCCTGTTATATATCAAACCAGAAGACGTTGCAACATTCAAGCAAGGGATCAACTTTCTAAGGAATAAGGAGGATGGGAAAAATTACATAATTTATGTGGATGGAGAAAAAAAACAAGCGTGCAAGAATTTGTGCAAACATCAAGGGGGAACCTTTATTAAAGATATCGAGGACCTGAGCAACCGGTATTAATGCAAATATTACATTAACTTGCTTTATTGAATTTTACTGTTAAACCATTCCATCTATAAAGCACAGCTTGTGCACTGACACTACTGATTTCCCTGTTTATCTTACAATACTTATGTATACCTCCATAACGTTTCTAGTCTTTTTGAGTAAATGCATATAAAAGTAATGTTTTGAAATAAATTTCAGGACAGTCCGTTGTACAAAACATAACTGGAAGCTTGATGTGAGCACAATGAAATATGTCAATCCACCAGACAGCTTCTGTCAGGAAGAACTAGGTAATCTATATAGACAATTTATGTTCGGGCAAGACTTTCAATCATTTACTTTTAAAGGGCTGCTTAACTTTTTCTCAGTGTCAGTGACTTTTCCAAATTAGTATGGTTTGATTTTCTAAAGCATTTATTTTTCACAATCAATACTAAATATCAGTAATCTCAATGTGCAATATAATCCATTACATTTGTAATTTTTTTGTTTTACTATATCTTAATTTAAAACTAAAAAAGGTCAGAAAATCAGGAAACTGCTTAGTCCAGGGTTGTTCTCTTACAACAAATGACAGAGGTATATGAGGCATCTCATTTGAAAGAAAGGAATTGTGTCTTTCCTATGAGGGGTTGTGTGTGTGGTTTATGCTGGTTGTAGGGAATAGGGATCTCACATAAATAAATACAGTAAGATGCTCCATTACATATGTGGTGCCGCACGCAAAAGCCTGCGCCGTTTTTAACGCGATTTTGGTATTACATATACGGCGTAGCATACAAGTTACGCGCGTATTTTTTTCTCCTATAGATTAACATAGAACAGCTGCGCAATTTGGTATCCAATATACAGCGTAAGGACTTACGCACGCAGAATTCAGAAAATCTACTGCATTCTCATCTTGCCACACATTGCAGGCGCAGCAACCCTTGCACTAACTAAAAAAAACAACGTAACTCCCTGGAAGCCTTAACAAACACATACATTTAAGCAGCATCTCAAATAGTTAAAGGGACAGTATAATATGAGATTTGTTTTTTAAGCTTTATTTGTGTATTTGAAATAGCTGATTTTGTATTTTGAAGCCACAACCTAATCAAATGCATGGAGCTTGTAGGTATAATCATATCTCATTACTTTATCACATTGTGTACATATACTTGCTTATTTACTTTATATTTCTTCTCAAAACAATCACCAATACTTGGAGAGAACAATGGGAAATCACAATTGTATTACCTTTATCTCTTTAGAACCCATTGGGAGTGTAATTTAACACAGCTTCGCATTGATGCTATAATATATAATGGGACAGTCAAGTCCAAGGAAAACCCTTCTTGTTTCAAATAGGGAATGTCATTTCAAACAACTTTCCAATTTAATTCTAACACCAATTTTGCTTCGTTCTCTTGGTATTCTTAGTTGAAAGATAAACCTAGGATGGCTCATATGATAACTTCTAAGACCTTGAAGGCCGCCTCTTTGCAATTGTGTCAAACAAATCACAAACAACACAACCTCTCACCTGCAGCCTTAAAACACCTGATAATGTACACCTATCAGTAACATCAGTATTATATATACCCATTTGTCTCAACCAACACACCCAAGAGTTGATTTTGTTCTCTCCATCTATTGTCCATCTGCATCTGCATATGAGACAGAATTCGTATCATCTGTGACTGGTTCTGAACACTTGCACTTAACAATGCTGCCATGTCCCTCTACAGCTCTATGCTACATTGTTGTATCCTCTCTTGACTCCTGAAGAACCTCTCTTGGCCTCTTTGTATGCTCTCAATGCTTGTTAGGAGCCTCATCTGGAGTGCAATTTATAACTCACCCAGGGGAGAATACAATGCATCCACAGGCTCTTGAGCAACAGGGCTTCTAGTTGCTTGTTGGGCATGTTCCCCTGCTTGTGCTTGTGGGGCATGTTCCCCTGCATCTACTGGTGCTTGTGGGGCATGTTAATCTGCAGCTACTGGTGCTTGTTGGGCATTTTCACCTGCAGCTACTGATGCTTGTTGGGCATGTTCACCTGCAGCTACTAGGGCTTGTTGGGCATGTTCACCTGCAGCTACTGGTGCTTGTTGGGCATGTTCACCTGCAGCTACTGGTGCTTGTTGGGCATGTTCACCTGCAGCTACTGCTGCTTGTGGGGCATGTTCACCTGCATCTACTGGTGCTCGTGGGGCAGTTTCAGCTGCATCTGATGGTGCTTGAGGTGCAGCTGTAGTTTTGGATATATTTCCATCTGCAGATGGTGGAGCTCATCCAATGGATGAGGATGGGGGAGGTCTCATGGTTGATTGATAGTCCCACTGATGACCAGTGTGTGACCACTCAACCTCTCCAATTGGCACTTCTTGTAACATAGTCTGTGGGTAAAATCCATGACTGACATGAGATTGTGTTGTGGGGGGTAAACACATGGACCCTTTGTGGCTGTCTTGGCACCCCCTCAAAGCCAAAGGAAGGATATTCCTCTGGCCAGGAATCTTGCCAGGGGTCATATGTCAATGGCAGTGGCATCACTTCCGGGTCCTCAACTGAAGCCATCCAACCATGCTCATGCCTGGAAGCATGCTGTTCTTACGGTTGCCTGAAGACTGGTGGTGGTGGCATGGATGTTTGCATCCTCGTGACAGGAGGTTCTGGGGAGGAGTCAAAGGATGAGAGGGATTAGTACAGTCAGATATATGTCCATGTGGGCATACAATTACATGTGGCTTGTGGCCTGTGTTACTCTGAGACATGTTAGTATTGCACTATTCCACCTCATATCATGAATTGCATTGTGTTAAGTAGCAGTAATGTCAAGTATAATTGTAGATGTTTTTGTTAGTATGCCAAATACCATGCTCCTCATCGTATACATGAATGTGTGATATTAAAGGATGTTATATATCAAATACATATAATACTGGTGTGTGGGAAGATACTCACCAGCATGCTGGGCTGTGGTTGCAGCCCCTGAGTCACAAGCCCCTGGAAGTTCACGGACTGCTGTGATACTCGGGGACCTGCGTATCATCTCCTGCCAGGTATTATACTCTATATCCAGGAATGGCCCACCGCCTGTTCCCTTCTGGTGCATAGCTTCCTGCCCCATCTTTTCTTTGAGCTGCCTCTTGCAGTCATTCCAGCTCTTTTTAAGACCCTCAACAGTCCTCCTCTGCGGGGCCACACTGTTGATGGCATCCTCTACCACCAACCATGCATTTTTTCTCTTTTTGGCAATGCCTTTGCCCTTATCCTGCCCCAAGAGGGCACTGTAATTGTCCATGATGGCCTGGACAAGGGCAACATTTTCCGCAAATGAGAAGTTGGGACATCTCAGCCTCTCATTCTCCATGGCCACTTGGCTTCCTCCCTGTGATGTCCCTGGTGTGGGTTCCTCCCTATCCTCTCCCTCCTCCCCCTTCTGTCCCCATGTGCACCCTCTATCCCTCTCCTGGATGTGCCTGCTCTCTGGGGCTCTCGGGCATCTTCCCTCCCATCATCCCTTCTGGCTCTCCCTCTCCCCACTCCACTTACTCCCTAACGGGGACCCCACTGCTCCTCCTGTCCTCCCCAATACTCCTCTCCCTGCCACTCCTCTCCCCTCCTCCCTACCTCTCCCTGTCATCCTCACACTAAATCACACACTCTCACTCCCAGTTCAATCACACACAATCACAACCAAACACTCAGCCTATCACACTGTAAAACTCTCCCTTCCCCTAGCCTAGAATGACAGGCGATCAGGATTGTAAACTATCATTATCCTGAGAATATATCCTTATAGGACAATGCTACAGTGATATACTCATTTCAAATGCTTGTTACTGGTCACATAAATTGACACCATGGGGAAGTTCCATACCAAGTTTGCCCCCTGAAGGCTCGCCGGAAATAAAGACTGCTGCTCCATGACCTGTCTGCCTGTTCTGAGGCAGCAGACAGAAATCAACCCAACCGAATACGATTGGGTTGATTGACACCCCCTGCTAGCGGCCGATTGGCCGCAAATCTGCCGGGGGCGGCATTGCACCAGCAGTTCACAAGAACTGCTGGTGCAATGATAAATGCCAACGTACGCTGTCTGCATTTATCGATGTGCAGCAGACATGATCTGCTATATTGGATCATGTCCGCTCGCACCATAGTAAATAGGCCCCCATGCATGCAGATTAATTATACCAGTAAAATGTAGAAAATGAAATGTTGCAGTTTAATTTACTTTCATGGTTGGAAGTTATTGAGACATGACCTATAACACACGGAAGTCACACATTATTGCAGGTTTGAGATTAGTTATATTATTATTAGATATAAGTATTACATCTTATCTTGATCTTCAGCATAATTTGATGGATTATCTAAGTCAGACTTTTTAGAGGATTGTCTGCATTCTTGCATAAAATGTCAATGCTGAATGACAAAGAAACATTGATGTTAACCGATGTTATTGAATAGATTTACATTCCAGATCTCTTCCAATTTTCTTCCTCCTATATCCGTGTCAGTTCATGTTTGCTGTTTAAAGGGACAGTAAATTCAAAATTAAACTTTCATGATTCAGATCAAGCATGCAATTTTAAATAACTTTCCAATTTGCTGTTTTAAAATTTGCTTAATTCTCTTGGTAACTTTTATGTAAGAGTAAATCTAGGTAGGCTCATAAGAGCTCATGAGTGTGCACATGTCTATAGTACTCTATGCCAGCAGTGTTTAGCAACCTTATTTGTAGATTTGTTTTACAATGTTGCTAAACACTGCTGCCATAGAGTACTAAAGACATGTGCACACTCCTGAGCTCTTATGAGCCTACCTAGTCAATAAAAGATACCAATGAGAATGAAGCAAATTAGATAACAGAAGTAAATTGGAAAGTTGTTTAAAATTGTATGCTCTATCTGAAGCATGAACATTTTATTTTGACTTTACTGTCCCTTTATGGTATCATATTGCTATTATATTGCTAAAGTATTAACTTTACCCAATGAACTAGACAGACAATATTCAAACAGTAGGCAGCTGCCCAGAAAAAAAGGACATTGGATTGTCGTGTGGCTCCAGAGGTCACTATCTATATGCACAAAACAGAAATGTTCTTCCGGGGAACAAAGTAATTTAACATATTTTCAACAGCTATTTATACTTTAGTGAATTCATCTTATTTAAACAAAGCTTAGAATACGTCAGTTGTGGACTTTATTACCTGGTAGAAAAGCAGATCTCTTAAGCCCATTTAGACTTTTGTTGCTACAAATATGTAGAAGATTACAGCAACACTATTATCAATGACACAAATGCTCTTAATCAGGTAACAAGTTAAACAGAATCTTTTTACTTGAAACCATCAACAGACAACAATGTAGTGTATGTATAGAGGGGTCATTGATAGGGATGGGCGAATGTGTTTATATTCAAATTCGAATCTTAGAATGAAAGTTATTGTAGAAATTTGAATTACATAATCGAATGCTGATAATTCTTAAAATTTCAATTATCGAATGTTATTTACAGTTTTTGAATCTCACATTTGAATTTGAATGTCACATTCAAATTCGAATATTACATTCATACATCACAGTTGTAGAAATACTTTTTCGAATTTGAATGTGATACACAGCTAAACATTCTATTATAGAAAGGTATATATCAAACGGCTCTGCTCTAAAAATAACAGATACAGTCAAATGTCTGTGGCGCTTATGTAGAGCTTAACATTAACTACTATACGGCTGATATAGTGGGATAGGAAAGGAATAGAAAATTATAATATTTCATTTAATATTGGTTGAAAACCACAACACACAGTTAAAATTCATAATATTAAAAAAAAAATCAAATCATACAGACATGCAAAATACATTTAAGATACACTTTAAAAATGTATATACAAAGTACATATAGAGAGGGACTGGCTACTTTGGGATCTATAGCTCAGTCAGGGTGTAGCAAACAAAAAGACTTTGGGGATATTCGATTCGTCCAAACAGAGATTAAGAGTACGGTCTCTCAGCAAATTTTGCACGGCAAGATATATTTCCTATAAATTAAAAGAAGACAAGAGAAACTTGTCACCAGCGGAATGAAGTTCATAAATAAGGTTTCCAATTTTACTTACACCAGGAGGTGTTTGGAGTCATTCCGTCTATGTGGGAAAAGCATGAAGTTAGCCTTCCTCGCTACAGTGCTATTCAAAGCAGTCTCCTTTGGATTTACCAGAATCATCAGTTTCGTTAGGCCTCTGGAGTCCGAACCTTGGCTACGGATCTTCAGAGGGGTCAAAATTGTGAAAAGAGCAACGCATTTCGGCTATTGCAGCTTTTGTCAAGCTTTGACCTGCCATTGCAAACTAGCAGCTTATATAGTGGTATTCAGAATAACATTTTAAAGGGCCAGATTGCTTGATGTATTGTTTTAAGTGATAGTGAAGGCAACATATTTAATTGCAAAAGCGATATGTGTCATTAAGGGATATATTTTGTGTGAATTATTTTTCAGAGACATAGTTTATATTTTTGATTTTATTTAAAGACTAGTCCTAAAGCCAATTTACATGGGCCATTTTTTGCAGTACAGCGGTCCCACCCCTTGCGCTCTCTCCCTCCCCCTCTCTTTTGCTCTCTCTCTCCCCCCTCTCTTTTGCTCTCTCTCTCCCCCTCTCTTTTGTGCTCTCTCCCCCTCTCTTTTGTGCTCTCTCCCCCTCTCTTTTGTGCTCTCTCCCCCTCTCTTTTGAGCTCTCTCCCCCTCTCTTTTGAGCTCTCTCTCTCCCCCTCTCTTTTGTGCGCTCTCTCTCTCCCCCGTCTTTTTTGCGCTCTCTCTCTCCCCCTCTCTTTTGCGCTCTCTCTCTCCCCCTCTCTTTTGCGCGCTCTCTCTCTCCCCCGTCTTTTTGCGCTCTCTCCCTCTCTTTTACGCTCTCTCTCTCCCTCTCTTTTGCGCTCTCTCTCCCTCTCTTTTGCGCTCTTTCCCCCCCTCTCCCCCTCTCTCCCCCCTCTCTTTTGTGCTCTCTCTCTCCCCTCTCTTTTGCGCTCTCTCTCTCCCCCTCTCTTTTGCACTCTCTCTCCCCCTCTCTTTTGCACTCTCTCTCCCCCTCTCTTTTGCGCTCTCTCCCCCTCTCTTTTGTGCTCTCTCCCCCCTCTCTTTTGCGCTCTCTCTCCCCCCTCTCTTTTGCGCTCCCTCCCCCCTCTCTTTTGCGCTCCCTCCCCCCTCTCTTTTGCGCTCTCTCCCCCTCTCTTCTGCGCTCTTTCTCCCCCCTCTCTTTTGTGCTCTCTCCCCCTCTCTTTTAAGCTCTCTTTCTCCCGCTCTCTTTTGTGCTCTCTCCCTCCCCCTCTCTTTTGTGCGCTCTCTCTCCCTCTCTCTTTTGCGCTCTCTCTCTCCCCCCTTTCTTTTGCACTCTCTCTCCATCACCTGTATGGAAGCGGTATTGAATCTTTATTACTGGGCAACTCTATTATGATGGACTGTTTTTAAAAAGTTATTTTATATATGTTAATTACAAGGGATTATAAAAAAAAGTTTAAGAAAAAAAATGACCATTATAATCTCATTAAAATTCTTTATATTGGGCTAACCTAATTGATCAAGGGCAAGATATATTATTCTGAAAGGAAGCAGCCTATCTCAAACTCCTGATTTAGACCTCTTGATGTTATGGTTTACATTTCAAAGATCCATTTACTCTCTAACTTCAGTAGACTATTGTGTGTGTCCGTGCCTCTCCAATTCTTTTTAACTTTTCTTTCTGAAAAAGAATTCACACAAAATATATCCCTAATGACACATATCACTTTTGCAATTAAATATGTTCCTTTCACTATCACTATAGTAATACATCAAGCAATCTGGCCCTTTAAAATGTTATTCTGAATACCCCTATATAAGGTGCTAGTTTGCAACGGCAGGTCAGAGCTTGACAAAGGCTGAAATAGCCAAAATGCGTTGCTTTTTTCACAATTTTGACCCCTCTGAGGATCCGTAGCCAAGGTCCAGACTCCAGAGGCCTAACAAAACTGCTGATTCCGGTAAATCCAAAAGAGACTACTTTTGAATAGCATTTTAGCAAGGAAGGCTAACTTCATGCTTCTCCCACATAGACGGAACGACTCCAAACACCTCCTGGTGTAAGTAAAATTGGAAACCTTATTTATGAACTTCATTCTGCTGGTGACAAGTTTCTCTTGTCTTCTTTTCATTTATAGGAAATATATCTTGCAGTGTAAAATTTGTTGAGAGACCGTACTCTTAATCTCTGTTGTGTGGAAGAATCAAATATCCCCAGAGTTTTTTTGATTGCTACACTCTGACTGAGCTATAGATCCCATAGTAGCCGGCCCTTCTCTATATGTACTTTGTATATGCATATTAAAAGTGTATTTTTAATGTATTTTGCATGTCTGTATGATTTGATTTTTTGCTGTGATTTTTTTGCTGTGCACATTTTATGAATTTTAACTGTGTTGTGGTTTTCAACCAATATTAAATGAAATATTATAATTTTCTATTCCTTTTCTATTCCACTATATCAGCCATATAGTAGTTAATGTTAAAGGATTACTTTCGTTTACGTTTTTCCATACAAAATACTACCATATTATATTTAATTATTATATATTAAAACTTACTGTCGTTTATTTTCATAAAAACGAAGCATCCATACCTTTTTTATTTTTGATAATTATTATCCGGCAATGACATAACCATTTCCAGCCCACCATTTTCGGCATTATGTGCAGAACATCAGTAACCTATGAAATGGCGAGCTTATGCATATCATTATCGGCATAATCCTTGCTAATAAGCATGAGCATAAATTTGTCTAAATCACGCATGCGCATTTCTAACCACTGAAGCCAAAGTTACCTACATGTAGACACTTCTCACACTTGCGCATTAGACTATAAAATCAATGTAATCGGTTATCCAGACTTTATGCATACTATATAATATATCAAAAACAAAGTATTGCATAATGTTTCAAAGTTATCGTTTGCTCGTTCATTCTAGGGCGATTCTGCAAGCGTTAGCAAGAAAATGACTTACGTTAGGTGCGCAGCTCAATCGACTGCTGCTCTATAGATTCTCCTCGCCTTATCTATCTGCAGATGGTGACGTTTCATGTGATGCTGCGCTAAATCGCACATGAGCAATACTTCGAAAAGACGCCATGTTTCAACTTCAGTTGTCAGCACGGATTGGGAATCCGTAACGGCTTACATAGAAGTAGGTTTGGAAATAATAAATATTTCCAATATAAATATTTTCAAAATGCTCACTATTTCATACAGTATATACATTAGGAAAAGATTGATTTATATGTATACTACGATGTAAATGTAATTTCATTTATGACTACAGTGTCCCTTTAAGCTGTACATAAGCGCCACAGACATTTGACTGTATCTGTTCTTTTTAGAGCAGAGCAGTTTGATATAAACCTTTCTATCATTGCACTATTAGGGTTATTTGGAGAAATTCCCTTTTTTCTGTTGGCTTCATTAATTACATCTGCGAGCGCAGCTCATCTTTTGTTCTTCCACTACTAAACATTTTATTATTTAACCCCTTAATGACAACTGACGTACCAGGTACGTCATGCAAAAACTAACTGTTAATGACAATAGACGTACCTGGTACGTCAGTTGTCTAACAGAGTGCTGGAAGTGATCACAATCACTTCCAGCAGCTCTGAGGGTATTGCAGTGATGCCTCGATATGGAGGCATCCTGCAATACCCCTTTACAAGACTCCGATGCAGAGAGAGCCACTCTGTGGCCCTCTCTGCACCGGTAGTGATGGTGCCGATGGTGCCTTTGTCCGGTGGGAGGAGGGAGCGTGTGCGCGCGCGTGCACGGGGGTGCGTGTGCACGTGGGCGCGTGTGCACGTGGGCGCATTAGCCACACTGACACCAATGAAGGAAGGGGGGGGGGGGGAAGTAAAAAAAAAAAGTTAAAAAAAAGTGTTTTTTTTAACATATAAAAGGATCTGGGAGGGGGAGGGGGTGGGGTATTGTGGGGGGCTGCTACACTACAGAAATAATTAAAAATACAAATAAAAGTTATAAATAAAATTAAAATAGTTTGGTTTGTGGGGCCAAACTGGGTACTGGCAGACAGCTGCCAGTACCCAAGATGGCGGTAATTAGGTAGGGGAGAGGGTTAGAGAGCTGGAGGGGGGATCAGGGAGGTTGGTGCTAATTCATGGGTCCATCACAACTAAAATATTTTATCATTTTTATTTAAAAAAAAAAAAACTCTTTTATTTAGTACTGGCAGACTTTCTGCCAGTACTTAAGATGGCGGTAACAATTGTGGGGTGGGGGAGGGAAGAGAGCTGTTTGGGAGGGATCAGGGGGTGGGATGTGTCAGGTGGGAGGCTGATCTCTAAAATTAACCCTGCAAGCTCCCTACAAGCTACCTAATTTAACCCCTTCACTGCTGGGCATAATTCACGTGTGGTGCGCAGCAGCATTTAGCGGCCTTCTAATTACCAAAAAGCAACGCCAAAGCCATATAAGTCTGCTATTTCTGAACAAAGGGGATCCCAGAGAAGCTTTTACAACAATTTCTGCCATAATAGCACAAGCTGTTTGTAAATAATTTCAGTGAGAAACCTAAAATTGTGAAAAATGAAAAGTTTTTTTTTTTATTTGCTCGCATTTGGCGGTGAAATGGTGGCATAAAATATACCAAAATGGGCCTAGATCAATACTTGGGGTTGTCTACTACACTACACTAAAGCTAAAATTAACCCTACAAGCTCCCTAATTAACACCTTCACTCCTGGGCATAAAACATGTGTGGTGCGCAGCGGCATTTAGCGGCCTTCTAATTACCAAAAAGCAACCACAAAGCCATATTAGTCTGTTATTTCTGAAAAAGGGGATCCCAGAGAAGCATTTACAACCATTTGTGCCATAATTGCAGAAGCTGTTTGTAAATAATTTCAGTGGGAAACCTAAAGTTTGTGACAAAATATGTGAAAAAGTGAACTTTTTTTTTTTTTAAATCGCATTTGGCGGTGAAATGGTGGCATGAAAAATACCAAAATGGGCCTAGATCAATACTTTGGGATGTCTTCTAAAACAAAATATATACATGCCAAGGGATATTCAGGTATTCCTGACAGATATCAGGGTTCCAAAGTAACTAGCGCTAATTTTGAAAAAAAGTGGTTTGGAAATAGCAAAGTGCTACTTGTATTTATTGCCCCATAAATTGCAAAAAAAGCAAAGAACATGTAAACATTGGGTATTTCTAAACTCAGGACAAAATTTATAAACTATTTAGCATGGGTGTTTTTTGGTGATTGTAGATGTGTAACAGATTTTGGGGGTCAAAGTTAGAAAAAGTGTGATTTTTTTTCCATTTTTTCCTCATATTTTAACATATTTTTTTTAGTAAATTATAAGATATGATGAAAATAATGGTATCTTTAGAAATTCCATTTAATGACAAGAAAAACGGTATATAATATGTGTGGGTACAGTAAACGAGTAAGAGGAAAATTACAGCTAAACGCAAACACTGCAGAAATGTAAAAATAGCCATTGTCATTAAGGGTAAGAAAATTGAAAAATGGTCCGGTCATTAAGGGGTTAAACAAATATTTTCAAATGTTATTGAAAAATTTTAAAACAAAAATTCAAAAAATAGAATGTTATATAAACATTTGATTCAAACGAATGTATCAAAATTCCCATCCCTAGTCATTGACAGTGGGATTTAGAACCAACCGGAGAATCTGGAAAGAAAAATAATTTGATGTCTTTGATATTTTTTAGTTGTAATTTAATACAATTTATGGGATTTTTTTGTTTTGTTTTATTCAAGTATGCAGATTTTTTTTTATATTTAAGCATTAAGATTGTCATGTACCTTTAACAGTTTAAATTAGTTCTATTTTTCAGCCAAATGTTTTTAATATGTGCTGGTATCTGTCACGTTGATTACCTATTGTTTTTCAAACAAATAGATCCATTATACTGCTGTCAAAATAAAGAGAGAATCAGTCTTTATTCTGAATAATGTGATGTTGCAACAGTCTCAGTTTGTATTTTTTCTTTGCTTTCCTGTAGTTATCGAGACAGATGAAAATAATGGTATTTCCCTTGTTGAATTAAATCCCCCAAATCCATGGGACACTGACCCACAAATTCCTAAAGAGCTTGCAGATGAGGAGGTGCAGGTAAGATTAGGGACAGTAAACATATTAAAAAAGTATTTAGAATGAAAATAATGTTGAATTTAAAGGAACAGTAAAAACAAATTTAATGATTTAGATAGAACATGCAATTTTGAACAACTTTTTACTTCACTTCTATTATCACAATTGATTTGTTCTCTTGGTATCCTTTGTTGAAGAGTATATCTAAGTAGGCTGATAAGAGCTCAGACGCTTGAAAAATGTGTATTTTAGTACTCTACAGCTGCAATGTTTGCAACAATGTATAACAAAACTACAATGTTGTAAAACACTGCTGCCATATAAGCAAAACATATGTGGCCATTTAAAAGTAAAACAAGGTGGCTGATTGGTTCAGTATTAATAGTGACTTTAAACATCAGGCATTAAAGTGATGGTAAATTTACATGTTTTAAATTCAGATCTGGACTCTAAGTAATATTTTACACAGACTTTAATTGATCACTTATAAAAAGATGCGCTGTAACTTACTTTTTAATCTAGCCGTGCCATTCTAATACCCAGCGCTCCGGAAGCTCACTTTAAAACTAAAATTTTTTGTAAGCCAACGGTTGAACCGTTCTCCAATTGGCGCTCTAGCCATATGGTAATTATTTTGTAGCTAGAGTGCCAATTTGAAAAACGTTCTTACCGTTAGCTCACAAAAAATATGAGTTTTGAAGAGGGCGGTCAGAGGCGGGGTATTAGAATATCAACGCTAGTTTAAGTAAATTACAGTGCATCTTTATTAGAAGTGATCAATTAAAGTTTACCATCACTTTAAAGGGATATAAAACCCAATTTTTTTTTTCATGATTCAGATAGAGCATATCATTTTAAACAACTTTCCAATTTATCTCTGTTTTCAAATTTTCTTTGTTTTTTGATATCCTTTGTTCAAAAACAGGAAGGTAAGTTCACGAGCATGCACGTGTCTGCAGCACTTTATTGCAGCGTATTATACATTAGCAAGAGCACTAGATGGCAGCTCTATTTACTGTCTTGTACGCATCCAAACATGTGCACGCAACCAATCTAGATATCTCTTCAGCAAAGCAAATTTGATAAAAGGAGTAAATTGGAAACTTTTTAAAAAAAATGTATTCTTTATCTAAATCATGAAAAAAATTTTTAGTTTTCATGTCCCTTTAATTAATATCCTCAGCAGAATGCACATTTGAAACTAAACTATTACTCTTTGCATTGTATTCATTAATGCAAATTCTAAGTAGTAAATTTGCTTTTGCAGATAACATATCTTACTCATGCATGTATGGATCTAAAACTTGGTACCAAACAAATGGTATTTGACCCTTGGCTAACTGGACCTGCCTTTGCTAGAGGGTGGTGGTTGCTTCATGAACCACCAAATGACTGGCTGGAAAGACTTTGTCGTGCTGATTTAATATATATAAGCCACATGCACTCTGATCATCTCAGGTAAACTTAAATTGAATTAAGTTCTGCCAGTTATTTAGTATGCATTTTCCTAGTACTAATGTGGATATGAATTAGCGGTGGGCAAGGAAATACATATAGCGACTGCTAAAAAAACAATGCAATGTATAATGTCTTCTTGCCCTGGAGTTGGTTATATGAAAATAAGTTTAAAAAAGCAACTCATTTCCAGTAAATTAGCAATTGCTCACTCTCGGTCTTTCTCAGTCTTTTTCCTTTTTGTTTAGCCTCTTATATTTTATTTAGTTTGTTCGCTACACTGTTGTCATAAACCCTTTCCCTTTCATTGGTATCTAGCTATCCAACGCTAAAAATATTGTCAAAGAAAAGACCAGACATTCCAATCTATGTTGGGAACACTGAACGGCCTGTTTTTTGGTACTTGAACCAAAGTGGCATTAAACTAACCAACATTAATGTTGTACCATTTGGAATTTGGCAACAGGTAAGACCTATCGCCCTATTTATTAGCATTTCAGGCAATGCACATTTTATATTAACAAATTTATGATACATACTGCCATGCATCACATTATTTATTTAAATAAGGAGGCCATCTAATGTAATAATAAAATGCTTTAATTTGTAATATTATTTTTATACGTATACGCAAATGTTCCCCTAAAGAAGGGCTGTTTACCACAATGCAGTGCACCTTCTGGGTTTGAGTTCAACTGTATAACAACATTCCAAGGGTTAAACAAACATAGGGGTCGATCTCAATTCGTTCTAAATTTAACTAATGGCTTTTCTACAAAATTCACCATTAAGGTCTATGGATTTTTGTAGATAAATCACTAGATAAGACTATCTAAAGAATTGTGATCAACCCCATAGTTAGTAAAGATCATTTTTATAATAGTTAAATGACTAACAGAAAATGTTGTTATTTTATTACAATGTATTTTCTTATTGTGAATTTAATTTATTTTTATGTTCTTAGTTATAAAAACACACACATACGTGTATTATAATTAATATATATTTGCATTAGTTAAGCCTCTTTTTTATTGTTTTGTCAATCAATCAATTCAATGTGTTCATGTAATCTGGGAAAATTGTGCGTGTGTTTCTTTAGCATATGAGAATTTGTCAGCAAAATTAATTGGAAGATACTAAGGATATGATATATATCTGTCAGAAATCCTGTAGAATTTATGAACTGTCACTTTAAATTTTAAAACTTACATCTAAATGATTCTTAATAAAAAGCAAAATAAATTAACCAATCAGCACATTTTTAATGATATGTTAATTATTTAATAGTGTCATTCATTACACATTACAAAAGGATACTCTAAATAATGAAACAATAGAAGTAATTATTTGGATTCTTTCTCCAAATAAAAGCATATGTCTTCTTGTTACTGATGGTAAAAGTCAATAACATTTATGAGAATTAGTTTTATATATATGATATAATTCTAATGTTACACTCTTGTTTAGGTTGATGAGGACCTACGTTTTATGATATTGATGGATGGAGTACACCCAGAAATGGACACTTGTATCATTGTAGAGTATAAAGGTAAAATAGAACGTTGCTGAGCTGAAGTAGACAGTCATTTTTTCTCCATTTTTTATACCATCCTTCTACATTCTTAATGGACTATAATAGTCAAAACATGACATGCTTTAATCTGTTAGAACCTGTAATTTTATAATAATTGACCCTTCTCTACTGTGTGTGTTTAACCCCCACAAAGGGCCCCTGCATCTGAGCCGTGCAATTAGCGCTGCTGATTGGATCAGTGCCGGGTTCTGCTTGGGACCCAGAGTGATCACAGAGGAGGTTATACTCACATTAGAGCATGTCATTTTTCCGACTATTATGGCCCTTGAAGCAAACGTGATCCAACAGTTTCCTAATTCATTTGTAATTTCTTTACCAATATATGCTCAAACCCACATGGGCATTAATACATTAGATAAGATTTACAAATTCATAATTTCAGGGGTCTTATGACCCACCTAAAAAAAAAAAAAAGATAAACATTTGTGCATGCTTTTCCCAACTCATAACCCCTGTTGTGGTTTGAAAAACACAATAGTCTCTGGGACACATAAGTCTCATCCCATATGTGGAGATGAGAACCTAAATGAAATAAACACTAAACAGGTCTAGAAAGGGACGTGGATCAGAAAATCATTGTATTTATGATTTGTGAAAAAAAATGTGGCAATATGCTGGGTTTCATAGCATGATAGAGGCACATGTGAGATATACTGTTGCTGAACTCTGCTTGTATGGTCCTTCTATTGGTTTACTCCTGAACTGTTATACTGCTGGATTTCCTTTTGTTGCTGACTCCTGTCTGTTCCTGGTCCTTCCCAGCCAAGCTCTTAGCAAACAGACTAAAAACAAATTTACCTAAACATATTTAGCCTGATCAAGTTGGTTTTGTCCCATTTAGGGAGGCTAGAGACAACACCCTCAAACTACTCCAACTAATAACGTTTGTGAGCAACAATGCCACCCCCCCTAACGCTTTTATCAATAGATGCAGAGAAGGCCTTTAACAGAGTTACCTGGCCTTTTATGCGCACCACACTTACCAAGATGAATTTTGGTTCCATATTCATATACATGGTCTTCTCGCTCTATTCTTCCCCCATGCCAAAGTCCTTTCCAATGGTCTCTTATCAGTTTTCTTCAGGATCAGAAATGGCACATGACAGGGATGTCCGCTTTCCCCACTCTTGCTTGCTTTGACTATTGAGGTCCTTGCGTGTAAAATTCGGTCCAACCCACAAATAGAGGGAATAACAGTACAGGGAAAAGAATACAAACTAGCCATGTATGTGGACCATGTCTTGCTTACATTGACTAGCATTACCCACTCACTACCAGCAGTTTTAAAGGAATTCAAAAACTATGGAGTAGTGTCCAACTTTCCCCTCAATTTGAACAAATCAGAGCTATTAAACATCTCAGAATCCACATCCGTTATCTCTCAGATACAAAAAACTGCCTGATAAAAAAGTGGTTCAAGATGAAATACAATACCTAGGTATCACTATAAAACCCAGAATTTGCGGTCTGGTCAACACTAACTAGGAAACTAACAAGGAAACTTAGGGACGGGATAGTCAGAGACCTCTCTAGTTGGAAAAGTAAAACCATATCCTGGATGGGATGTATTAACATAGTCAAGATGAACATCTTGCCCAGAGTTCTCTACATACTAAAAAAAACTCCCTTTAATGCCTCAAATAGATTACCTTAAACAGATACAGACAGCTATTGAAACCTATATCTGGCGGAGTATTAAGCCCAGAATCAATAAAAAGACACTATATAAATCACGTCATGGGGAGGATTGGGGATCCCCAACCTTCATAAATACAAGCAGGCTATCCTTCTTCAGCATATGTTTGAGTGGTGCCACAGCGCAAACCACAAGGCTTGGATACACTTAGATGCTGATATTCTTAGCAGGGTAAATGTGGGAGCAATGTTGTGGATCCCTAGAAACAAATTTCCTACCCTAATCAGCTCTTCCCCCCCTAGTGGAGAAAGTCTTTTATGAATGGGAGAAAATCACTACCACTAGTAGCTCCATTTCTACTCAAGTCTCACTGCTCACTCCTCTCAGAGAAAACCCCGACATAGGAATACACCTTCCCTCTAAGACAACAAAGCCATATTATCCACTCCATTATACCACCATACACAATGCCATCTCACATGGGAAACCTAAAGCACACATTGAACTTAGTAAATGGGACCCTTCCCTTTTTACGTCCTGGTTAAATTTTTCTACACACATAAAAATAAGTCCTCCCTTACTAAACCAACAATACAGTTTGCAAAGTTTTGCACCTTATATCAAACCCCAAGACACCTGATTTCCCTCCTATACAGTCTAGTTAAATCAGACAACCCCCAATCACTTCCCAATTACACACACGGCTGGCACAAGGAGCTTGGGCACAAAATAGATCCAAAACAATGGCATAACATTTTCAATCTATTTTTAAATTATCAGTCTCCGCTCTAAACCACTAGTCCCACTATAAATTCCTGAGCAGATTTTTTCTGACACAGCAGAGGCTTAAAAAAATCTACCCACATACCTCCGGGACCTGCTGGAGAGGTTGTAACGAAGAATGCGCTATGCTCCATATCTGGTGGCAATGTACTAAATTAGAAAATTACTGGAAGGAGATCTTTGAGGAAATGAGTAAGGTCTTAGATTTCCCAATCCATCCTTGCCCGGCCTCCTATTATACCACAACCTACCTAAATTCACAGATAACACCAACAAATCCCTGTTTATCATTATGCTAAACTGTTCCAAAGAGATCGTTCCTCGACACTGGGGAAAAAACAGACCCTCCGCTCTTTTCTGAGTGGAAGACACATGTCACCAATCTTTTACACCTTGAAAGATACCACTATATAAAAATAGGTAAACCAGATATCCATGAAATCCTGCGCCTAATGTGGGAAGGCAATCCCATGTAATCCCCTCACTGATACCAACCTTTCCCACAAAGGTACTGCGGCCCCTGTGTAGTCACATTTTAATCCCTTCACCCAAACCCACACTTCCCCTATCTCCCACACAGCTCACACCCTTTATTTTTTCCCCCTCTTCCCCTACAGTCATCCTTTCTCCCTTCCAACCATTTCTTTCGCATGACACAGTGAGTCCATGGATCATCTCTAATTACTATTGGGAATATAACTCCTTGCCAGCAGAAGGAGGCAAAGAGCACCACAGCAAAGCTGTTAAATATCACCTCACTTTCATCCAACCCCAGTCATTCTCTTTGCCTACATTAAGAGCAAGGATGTGGTAAAGTTTAGGTGTCTGGAAGAAGATTCTTCAATCAAAATGTTATTATTTTCCAGCAGTGCAAGTTTGTTCTGCTTTTTCCTGGGGTTTAGCCATAGCCCATGTCAGTCTCTTCAGTAGAGCAGTGGTGGCTTTTAAGCAATTGGGAACTTGTGGGGTATATATTTATTACCGTTCAAATAGCACAACTTTTGAGGATATATTAAATTTATCAACATATACATCTATGAACTGACATTACATATCCTTTGGTGAGTTTATCATTGTAGCATTTTAAAGTGTTTATATGTATGTAAGCTAATCTATGTTTAGATATGAGCAATGAAATATTTTTAAGGACTAACTAAACTTTCAAGTATGATGGACTAAGTCAATTTACCGCATATATGGAACAAGGACATTTATCACATTCCCCTGCATAAACTGATATGACAAGCGATGGGATTACAGAACCGCCCCATAGAATATAGGAGACACAGCATAAAAAGGGGAATACAAGGAGGAGTGGGCATAAGCCTCTGACGAAGCGGGAGGAGTCCCGCGAAACGCGTAAGGCCACGCCCACACGCACACGTTGCAGCTACGTTGTAAACCCTCTAGGCTAGGAGAATCTGTTGCCGGCTACACAGGTTCACTACCGCAGGAGGGAAGCTTTTGTTCTGAAGGACTACAAACGATATATCCTGACTTCCCACTAAAAACTCTGAGTCTGGGCGGATATAGCCAGGTTAACCAGGAGGGAGAAATTGGATATTGGGAATACGTATAGTAACATCTATACAACACGCTGCCACATACCTCATATTGTTTGAGGGTTTGTTTGTGAGTTTGTTTTTTGCTATTAATAAATTGTTATTTTAATATTGATATACTGCACAATGATCTTTTTTCTGCTTTCTTCCTTGCGCTCCATATCTTTCTCTTTCTAATTTTTATCCCATCGCTATCACACCAGTGATTTAAAAGGAGCTGCATAAGGGGGAAAAAAGAGAACTGCTTCTGCTTCCACTTTTTGGACATTGCCACACGAGCATTTAAAGAGACATACACTGCAATAAAGTAGGAAGCTTTATTTTTATTACTATCATTTTTTTACTGTATGTTTTAATTCCTTTGGTATTTATATGCAATCTTTTGGGAAATATTCCTAGTTTTTGCTTATTTAGCAGCTTTTTAAGTTTATATATGTGTTTGGCGCTTTTCAAAGTGTTTGTTTGTCTATAATCCTCACTGCGCCTCCCAAATAGTTATTGCTGCCCTAACTTGAAAGCCTGAGTGAGATCACTCACACCTAGATTACGAGCTTTGCGTTAGAGGCTGTGCGGTGATAACGAGCAGTTTATGCTCACCGCTCACTTACAAACAGCGCTGGTATTACGGGTTTTTACAAACCAGACAAGAAGTGAGCGTTGAGCAAAATTTTGCTCATTACCGCACTCCAATACCAGTGCTGCTTACGTTAGCGGTGAGCTGGTGTAACGTGCTCGTGCACGATTTCCCCATAGGAATCAACGGGGAGAGCTGGCTGAAAAAAAGTCTAACAGCTGCCAAAAAGCAGCGTAAAACTCCTTAACGCAGCCCCCTTGATTCCTATGGGGAAATAACATTTATGTCTACACCTAACACCCTAACATGAACCCCGAGTCTAAACACCCCTAATCTTACACTTATTAACCCCTAATCTGCTGCCCCCGACATTGCCGCAATTTACATTATATTATTAACCCCTAATCTGCCGCTCCGGACACCGCCGCCACCTACATTATACTTATGAACCCCTAATCTGCCGCCCCCAATGTCGCCGCCACCTACCTATATTTATTAACCCCTAATCTGCGGCCCCCAACGTCGTCGTCACTATATTAAAGTTATTAACCGATAAACCTAAGTCTAACCCTAAACTTAACACTCCCTAACTTAAATATATTTAAAAGAAATCTAAATAAAATTACTTTAATTAACTACATTATTCCTATTTAAAACTAAATACTTACCTGTAAAATAAACCCTAAGCTAGCTACAATATAACTTATAGTAATACAAACTTATGTAAGTTTGTATTTATTTTAACTAGGTAAAATAGTTATTAAATAGTTATTAACTATTTAATAACCACTTAGCTAAAATAAATACAAAAGTACCTGTAAAATAAAACCTAACCTAAGTTACAATTACACCTAACACTACACTATAATTAAATTATTTCCCTAAATTAAATACAATTAAATTAAATTATCTAAAGTACAAAAAAACAAACACTAAATTACGTAAAATAATAAACAAATTACAAGATTTTTAAACCAATTAAACCTAATCTAATCCCCCTAACAAAATAAAAAAATCCCCCCCAAAATAAAAAAAAGTCCTACCCTAAATTACAAATAGCCCTTAAAAGGGACTTTTGCGGGGCATTGCCCCAAAGTAATCAGCTCTTTTACCTGTAAAAAAAATTAAAACTCCCCCACAACATAAAAACCCACCACCCACACAACCAACCCTACTCTAAAACCCACCCAATACCCCCTTTAAAAAAAACCTAACACTAACCCCTGGAAGATCACCTTACCGGGAGAAGTCTTCATCCAACCGAGCCGAAGTCCTCAATGAAGCCGGGAGAAGTCTTCATCCAAGCCGGGCGAAGTGGTCCTCCTGACGGGCAGAAGTCTTCATCCAGACGGCATCTTCTATCTTCATCCATCTGGCGTGGATCGGGTCCATCTTCAAGACATTCGACGTGGAGCATCCTCTTCTGACGACGGCTAAGACTGAATGAAAGTTCCTATAAATGACGTCATCCAAGATGGCGTGCCTTCAATTCCGATTGGCTGATAAAATTTTATCAGCCAATCAGAATTAAGGTATCCAGCTTGATCCAATCAGCCAATAGTATTGAGCTTGCATTCTATTGGCTGTTCCAATCAGTCAATAGAATGCAAGCTTAATCCTATTGGCTGCTTGCATCAGCCAATAGGATTTTTTCTACCTTAATTCCGATACGCAATTTACGTAAGTGGATTTGCGGAATTTCCAAGGCCTAGATTTGGAGTTCGGCGGTAGCCGTCAAAACCAGCGTTAGAGGCTCCTAACGCTGGTTTTGGGCGCCCGCTGGTATTTGGAGTCAGTGATTAAAGGGTCTAACGCTCACTTTTCAGCCGCGACTTTTCCATACCGCAGATCCCCCTACGCCATTTGCGTAGCCTATCTTTTCAATGGGATCTTTCTAACGCTGGTATTTAGAGTCGTTTCTGAAGTGAGCGTTAGAGCTCTAACGACAAGATTCCAGCCGCCTGAAAATAGCAGGAGTTAAGAGCTTTCTGGCTAACGCCGGTTTATAAAGCTCTTAACTACTGTACCCTAAAGTACACTAACACCCATAAACTACCTATGTACCCCTAAACCGAGCTCCCCCCACATCGCCGCCACTCGATTAAAATTTTTAACCCCTAATCTGCCGACCGCCACCTACGTTATACTTATGTACCCCTAATCTGCTGACCCTAACCCCGCCGACCCCTATATTATATTTATTAACCCCTAATCTGCCCCCCTCAACGTCGCCGACACCTGCCTACACTTATTAACCCCTAATCTGCCAAGCGGACCTGAGCGCTACTATAATAAAGTTATTAACCCCTAATCCGCCTCACTAACCCTATCATAAATAGTATTAACCCCTAATCTGCCCTCCCTAACATCGCCGACACCTAACTTCAATTATTAACCCCTAATCTGCCGACCGGAGCTCACCGCTATTCTAATAAATGTATTAACCCCTAAAGCTAAGTCTAACCCTAACACTAACACCCCCCTAAGTTAAATATAATTTTTATCTAACGAAATAAATTAACTCTTATTAAATAAATGATTCCTATTTAAAGCTAAATACTTACCTGTAAAATACATCCTAATATAGCTACAATATAAATTATAATTATATTATAGCTATTTTAGGATTAATATTTATTTTACAGGTAACTTTGTAATTATTTTAACCAGGTACAATAGCTATTAAATAGTTAAGAACTATTTAATAGTTACCTAGTTAAAATAATAACAAAATTACCTGTAAAATAAGTCCTAACCTAAGATATAATTAAACCTAACACTACCCTATCAATAAAATAATTAAACTACCTACAATTACCTACAATTAACCTAACACTACACTATCAGTAAATTAATTAAACACAATTCCTACAAATAAATACAATTAAATAAACTAGCTAAAGTACAAAAAATAAAAAAGATCTAAGTTACAGAAAATAAAAAAATATTTACAAACATAATAAAAATATTACAACAATTTTAAACTAATTACACCTACTCTAAGCCCCCTAATAAAATAACAAAGCCCCCCAAAATAAAAAATTCCCTACCCTATTCTAAATTAAAAAAGTTACAAGCTCTTTTACCTTACCAGCCCTGAACAGGGCCCTTTGCGGGGCATGCCCCAAGAATTTCAGCTCTTTTGCCTGTAAAAGAATAAATACAATACCCCCCCCCCAACATTACAACCCACCACCCACATACCCCTAATCTAACCCAAACCCCCCTTAAATAAACCTAACACTAAGCCCCTGAAGATCTTCCTACCTTGTCTTCACCATACCAGGTTCACCGATCCGTCCTGAAGAGCTCCTCCGATGTCCTGATCCAAGCCCAAGCGGGGGCTGAAGAGGTCCATGATCCGGTCAAAGTCTTCATCCAAGCGGGGCAGAAGAGGATCTTCCATCCGATTGAAGTCATCATCCAGGCGGCATCTTCGATCTTCTTCCATCCGGAGCGAAGCGGCAGGATCCTGAAGACATCCAGCGCGGAACATCCATCCGGACCGACGACTGAACGACGAATGACTGTTCCTTTAAGGGACGTCATCCAAGATGGCGTCCCTCGAATTCCGATTGGCTGATAGGATTCTATCAGCCAATCGGAATTAAGGTAGGAATTTTCTGATTGGCTGATGGAATCAGCCAATCAGAATCAAGTTCAATCCGATTGGCTGATCCAATCAGCCAATCAGATTGAGCTCGCATTCTATTGGCTGTTCCGATCAGCCAATAGAATGCGAGCTCAATCTGATTGGCTGATTGGATCGGCCAATCGGATTGAACTAGATTCTGATTGGCTGATTCCATCAGCCAATCAGAAAATTCCTACCTTAATTCCGATTGGCTGATAGAATCCTATCAGCCAATCGGAATTCGAGGGACGCCATCTTGGATGACGTCCCTTAAAGGAACAGTCATTCGTCGTTCAGTCGTCGGTCCGGATGGATGTTCCGCGCTGGATGTCTTCAGGATCCTGCCGCTTCGCTCCGGATGGAAGAAGATCGAAGATGCCGCCTGGATGATGACTTCAATCGGATGGAAGATCCTCTTCTGCCCCGCTTGGATGAAGACTTTGACCGGATCATGGACCTCTTCAGCCCCCGCTTGGGCTTGGATCAGGACATCGGAGGAGCTCTTCAGGACGGATCGGTGAACCTGGTATGGTGAAGACAAGGTAGGAAGATCTTCAGGGGCTTAGTGTTAGGTTTATTTAAGGGGGGTTTGGGTTAGATTAGGGGTCTGTGGGTGGTGGGTTGTAATGTTGGGGGGGCGTATTGTATTTATTCTTTTACAGGCAAAAGAGCTGAAATTCTTGGGGCATGCCCCGCAAAGGGCCCTGTTCAGGGCTGGTAAGGTAAAAGAGCTTGTAACTTTTTTTAATTTAGAATAGGGTAGGGAATTTTTTATTTTGGGGGGCTTTGTTATTTTATTAGGGGGCTTAGAGTAGGTGTAATTAGTTTAAAATTGTTGTAATATTTTTATTATGTTTGTAAATATTTTTTTATTTTCTGTAACTTAGATCTTTTTTATTTTTTGTACTTTAGCTAGTTTATTTAATTGTATTTATTTGTAGGAATTGTATTTAATTAATTTATTGATAGTGTAGTGTTAGGTTAATTGTAGGTAATTGTAGGTAGTTTATTTAATTAATTTATTGATAGGGTAGTGTTAGGTTTAATTATATCTTAGGTTAGGACTTATTTTACAGGTAATTTTGTTATTATTTTAACTAGGTAACTATTAAATAGTTCTTAACTATTTAATAGCTATTGTACCTGGTTAAAATAATTACAAAGTTACCTGTAAAATAAATATTAATCCTAAAATAGCTATAATATAATTATAATTTATATTGTAGCTATATTAGGATGTATTTTACAGGTAAGTATTTAGCTTTAAATAGGAATCATTTATTTAATAAGAGTTAATTTATTTCGTTAGATCAGTGCTTTCCAAACTGTGTGTCGGGACACACTAGTGTGTCGGCAGCAGTGTGTAGGTGTGTCCCTGCTTCAGCACAAATTTTTTTAAATTTAATTTTTTTTACATTTCAGGCAGTAGTCAGTAAGTGGGACAGCAGTGTGCTTGCAGCGCGGGCAGTAGTCAATTGGACTCACCGAGCTCTGAGGGCGGCAGCTTAAACGCTGAGCTGAAGTCAGTGTTTTATTTGTTGTTGCAGCTAGCTCCCAGTAGTGCATTGCTGCTCCTGCTCTTGATATATGGATAGGAAGGGGAAGCTTAAAAATGCTTGATGATGAAATGTGAGTATCTTTATCTAATATTCCACCAAATATTCAGAAATTGTGTTCATCCCATCAACCTCATACATCCCATTAAAATAGTAAGTAGCTGTTGGTGTTATTAAACTTTTTTTAATTCTTGCACATACTTACTGTTACTTGTAAATACATTTCATTATTATACCATTTATGTATGTGTCCGTATCTCTTAAAACAGTTAAACCTCCTGTTTGCCAGTACAACTGAATTACTGTGTCGCGAAATGATGTAGGTCTAAAAAGTGTGTCGCCAACATAAAAAGTTTGGAAAGCTCTGCGTTAGATAAAAATTATATTTAACTTAGGGGGGTGTTAGTGTTAGGGTTAGACTTAGCTTTAGGGGTTAATACATTTATTAGAATAGCGGTGAGCTCCAGTCGGCAGATTAGGGGTTAATAATTGAAGTTAGGTGTCGGCGATGTTAGGGAGGGCAGATTAGGGGTTAATACTATTTATGATAGGGTTAGTGAGGCGGATTAGGGGTTAATAACTTTATTATAGTAGCGCTCAGGTCCGCTCGGCAGATTAGGAGTTAATAAGTGTAGGCAGGTGTCGGCGACGTTGAGGGGGGCAGATTAGGGGTTAATAAATATAATATAGGGGTCGGCGATGTTAGGGCAGCAGATTAGGGGTACATAGGGATAACGTAGGTTGCGGCGGTTTACGGAGCGGCAGATTAGGGGTTTAAAAAAATATGCAGGGGTCAGCGATAGCGGGGGCGGCAGATTAGGGGTTAATAAGTGTAAGGTTAGGGGTGTTTAGACTCGGGGTACATGTTAGAGTGTTAGGTGCAGACGTAGGAAGTGTTTCCCCATAGGAAACAATGGGGCTGCGTTAGGAGCTGAACGCTGCTTTTTTGCAGGTGTTAGGTTTTTTTTCAGCTCAAACAGCCCCATTGTTTCCTATGGGGGAATCGTGCACGAGCACGTTTTTGAGGCCGGCCGCGTCCGTAAGCAACTCTGGTATCGAGAGTTGCATTTGCGGTAAAAATGCTCTACGCTCCTTTTTTGGAGCCTAACGCAGCATTTGATTAAACTCTCGATACCAGAGTTAAATTTATGGTGCGGCCAGAAAAAAGCCCGCGGAGCGTTAGCAGCCCTTTTACCGCCGAACTCCAAATCTAGGCCCAAGTCTGGCCAAAAAAGTGAGCGGTACACCTGTAATAGCAGCGGGCATTAGAAAGCAGCGTTAGGACCTCTTAACGCTGCTTTTTAAGCCTAACACACAATTCGTAATCTAGGCGTCAGTCTTTTTCTTTTTACACAGGTCCATGAGGAGGATGCCTCTCAAACCTAATGAGCTGCCCTGCTGCCAGGCAGATTACATAGAGGTAAAAAAAAACCCTAAAAAACCTTACAGAGTGAGCGCTAATAAATATCAGCCAAAGGTAAATATAGAATAATTGACACAATCACTAATTGCTAAATTCAATGTATACAACAGTATTTAATTGGTTCTTTTAAAACCTGTTTAAAACCTATTTGCTAAAAAAGGGAATATTTAAAACACAAGTTATTTTATCTTCTAAAAATACAATCATGAAATCACAATTCATGATAACAATATAGAGTGCGCACTCTTAAAAACATGTAAAACTAAAAAAAAGAGGGGTCTTCCCTCTCTGGTTTAAATTAAGTGGGGCTATAACCACAACTAAGTAATGTTCCTTATTGGAGGATCGCAAAAAGATATGGCTCGCACCTTCTGCTCTGAAGGCTCACTGAAATGCCACTTGTATTATGTGTTTTTTTTTCTAGCGCTGCTTCTAAACAACGCTGGTATTTAGAGTTCTCTGAAGGGCTGCGTTAGGCTCCAAAAAGGGAGCATACAGGCATATTTACCGCCACTTCAACTCTCAATACCAGCGTTGCTTACGGTAGCGGCTAGCTGGAAAAACGTGCTTGTGCACGGTTCCCCCATAGGAAACAATGGGGCATTTTGGGCTGAAAAAAAACCTAACACCTGCAAAAAAGCAGCGTTCAGCTCCTAACGCAGCCCCATTGTTTCCTATGGGGAAACACTTTCTAAGTCTGCACCTAACACCCTAACATGTACCCC
The DNA here is from genome assembly GCF_027579735.1 of Bombina bombina. NCBI lineage: Eukaryota > Metazoa > Chordata > Amphibia > Anura > Bombinatoridae > Bombina > Bombina bombina. The sequence continues at coordinate 749,216,606 of NC_069503.1, read as the reverse complement.
GAGTCTAAACACCCCTAACCTTACACTTATTAACCCCTAATCTGCCGCCACCGCTATCTCTGACCCCTGCATTACACTATTAACCCCTAATCTGCCGCTCCGGACACCGCCGCAACCTACATTATACCTATGTACCCCTAATCTGCTGCCCCTAACATCGCCAACACCTACATAATATTTATTAACCCCTAATCTGCCCCCCCAACGTCGCCGCTACCTTACCTACACTTATTAACCCCTAATCTGCCGACCGGACCTCGCCGCCACTATAATAAATGTATTAACCCCTAAACCGCTGCACTCCCGCTTCGCAAACCATATAATAAATAGTATTAACCCCTAATTTGCCCTCCCTAACATCGCCGCCACCTAACTTCAAGTATTAACCCCTAATCTGCCGACCGGACCTCGTCGCTACTATAATAAATGTATTAACCCCTAAAGCTAAGTCTAACCCTAACACCCCCTAAGTTAAATATAATTTTATTCTAACTAAATAAATTAACTCTTATTAAATAAAGTATTCTTATTTAAAGCTAAATACTTACCTGTAAAATAAACCCTAATATAGCTACAATATAACGAATAATTATATTGTAGCTATTTTAGGATTTATATTTATTTTACAGGCAACTTTGTATTTATTTTAACTAGGTACAATAGCTATTATTAACTATTTAAAAGCTACCTAGTTAAAATAATTACAAAATTACCTGTAAAATAAATCCTAACCTAAGTTACAATTAAACCTAAAACTACACTATCAATAAATTAATTAAATAAATTAACTACAATTACATCTAATTAAATAAACTAAACTAAATTACAAAAAATAAAAAAAGATTACAAGAATTTTAAGCTAATTACACCTACTCTAAGCCCCCCTAATAAAATAACAAAGCCCCCAAAATAAAAAAAATTCCCTACCCTAATCTAAATTTAAAAAGTTAACAGCTCTATTACCTTATCAGCCCTTAAAAGGGCTTTTTGCGGGGCATGCCCCAAAGAAATCAGCTCTTTTTCCTGTAAAAAAAAAACACACAATACCACCCCCAACATTACAACCCACCACCCACATACCCCTACTCTAACCCAAACCCCCTTAAATAAACCTAACACTACCCCCCTGAAGATCTCCCTACCTTGAGTCGTCTTCACCCAGCCGAGCACCGATGGATCAAAAGAAGACATCCGGAGCGGCAGAAGTCTTCATCCTATCCGGGCAGAAGAGGACATCCGGACCGGCAGACATCTTCATCCAAGCGGCATCTTCTATCTTCATCCATCCGACGAGGAGCGGCTCCATCTTCAAGACCTCTGGCGCGGAACATCCTTCTTCAACTACGACTACCCGACGAATGAAGGTTCCTTTAAGTGACGTCATCCAAGATGGCGTCCCTCGAATTCCGATTGGCTGATAGGATTCTATCAGCCAATCGGAATTAAGGTAGGAAAAATCTGATTGGCTGATTGAATCGGCCAATCAGATTCAAGTTCAATCGGATTGGCTGATCCAATCAGCCAATCAGATTGAGCTCGCATTCTATTGGCTGATCGGAACAGGAGCCCTTAACGCTGCTTTTGACGGCTACCGCAGAACTCTAAATCTAGGCGACTGTGTTTTAGCATCCAACACTTTAAACTCTCCTGTATGCAGCTTGTTGTCTGTGTTTTCTGTTACCTCTTTCCTCAGGTTCCTTTATGCAGTCAGAATCTCCTTAGGACTGAAAGGTTACTGTGTTAGCAGCTTTTTTCATCCGGTCCCTATTTGTGTAGGTGATCCAGTCTGTAATCACAGCTTAGGGGTCATTCCAGAAAGACACAATAGTTTTCTTTAAGCAGTATTTTTTCTCTTTTTTGCAGTCTTGGAGTCTCTAGCACTGTTAAACTAGTGCCTTAAAGGAGTTCAATCAGAATATTGTCTTTTCCCCCCTTGTAGATCCTTGTAACAAACAGTGTTTGTGCTCCAAAAGGAAAACAGTCCAGCAGCAGCTGGAGGTAAGTGCTAATTTTATTTTTCTAGGGAGTATACAGAAAAATTAGGCACTTTAACAGTTAATTCTGTTGGGACATCAGACAGTGGAGCAGCTCTGAGTTGAGACCAGATATCTCTAACATATTATCTCCGGCGGTCAGCAGGACAGGTAGGATCCTCAGCTGGCTGAGGTGTAGAGGCTGTCTGGGGTGCTCTAAGATACGTTTATTTTTTGCAAGATAAAAAATTGTTGTTTAAAATTTAAAGGGAAAGTAGCGTTTTTTGTGACATAATTTAAAAGACAAATTAAAGTATTTTATTTTTCATTTGTTTAATTCTTGGAAAAAATGGACTAAGAGGCCCTGCAGAATGTTACTTGTTCTTTATGTTTTGATGCTAATGTGGAGCCATCAATCCCTTTCCGTTCCTCATGTATTGAGAGAACTTTGAATTAAAGGGATTGACTTTTTGATTCTGAGCCAGCATTGTCTAAGACGGATGCTGTTCAGGGGTCTCCTGAAAATGTTCAAGATATGCCGCAGCTTTCTCCTCAAATGTCCCAAACTTTATCGTCCACACATGCAGTGCCCTGTGCTTCCTCTCAAACTCCGGTTGGAGTTTCGTTGCAAGACATCGCTACCCTTATGTCTTCTGTGGTAACTGATACACTGTCTGCTGTCTGCCTTTCCTATGCTGCAGGGAAAGAGCAAGAGGAAATCTAAAGATTAAGGCCTAGATTTAGAGTTCGGCGGTAGCCGTGAAAACCAGCGTTAGAGGCTCCTAACGCTGGTTTTGGCCGCCCGCTGGTATTTGGAGTCAGTGATTAAAGGGTCTAACGCTCACTTTTCAGCCGCGACTTTTCCATACCGCAGATCCCCCTACGCCAATTGCGTATCCTATCTTTTCAATGGGATCTTCCTAACGCCGGTATTTAGAGTCGTTTCTGAAGTGAGCGTTAGAGCTCTAACGACAAAACTCCAGCCGCCTGAAAATAGCAGGAGTTAAGAGCTTTCTGGGCTAACGCCGGTTCATAAAGCTCTTAACTACTGTACCCTAAAGTACACTAACACCCATAAACTACCTATGTACCCCTAAACCGAGCTCCCCCCACATCGCCAACACTCGATTCAATTTTTTTAACCCCTAATCTGCCGACCGCCACCTACGTTATACTTATGTACCCCTAATCTGCTGCCCCTAACCCCGCCGACCCCTGTATTACATTTATTAACCCCTAACCTGCCCCCCACAACGTCGCCGCCAGCTACTTAAAATAATTAACCCCTAATCAAAGCGCCGCCACCTACGTTATCCCTATGTACCCCTAATCTGCTGCCCTAACATCGCCGACCCCTATATTATATTTATTAACCCCTAATCTGCCCCCCACAACGTCGCCGCCCTGTATTACATTTATTAACCCCTAACCTGCCCCCCACAATCTCCCTATGTACCCCTAATCTGCTGCCCTAACATCGCCGACCCCTATATTATATTTATTAACCCCTAATCTGCCCCCCACAACGTCGCCGCCCTGTATTACATTTATTAACCCCTAACCTGCCCCCCACAACGTCGCCGCCAGCTACTTAAAATAATTAACCCCTAATCAAAGCACCGCCACCTACGTTATCCCTATGTACCCCTAATCTGCTGCCCTAACATCGCCGACCCCTATATTATATTTATTAACCCCTAATCTGCCCCCCTCAACGTCGCCGACACCTGCCTACACTTATTAACCCCTAATCTGCCGAGCGGACCGCACCGCTACTATAATAAAGTTATTAACCCCTAACCCGCCTCACTAACCCTATCATAAATAGTATTAACCCCTAATCTGCCCTCCCTAACATCGCCGACACCTACCTTCAATTATTAACCCCTAATCTGACGACCGGAGCTCATCGCAAAGGGCCCTGTTCAGGGCTGGTAAGGTAAAAGAGCTTTTAACTTTTTTAATTTAGAATAGGGTAGGGAATTTTTTATTTTGGGGGTCTTTGTTATTTTATTAGGGGGCTTAGAGTAGGTGTAATTAGTTTAAAATTGTTGTAATATTTTTCTTATGTTTGTAAATATTTTTTTATTTTTTGTAACTTAGTTCTTTTTTATGTTTTGTACTTTAGCTAGTTTATTTAATTGTATTTATTTGTAGGAATTGTGTTTAATTAATTTATTGATAGTGTAGTGTTAGGTTAATTGTAGGTAATTGTAGGTAGTTTATTTAATTAATTTATTGATAGGGTAGTGTTAGGTTTAATTATATCTTAGGTTAGGATTTATTTTACAGGTAAATTTGTTATTATTTTAACTAGGTAACTATTAAATAGTTCTTAACTATTTAATAGCTATTGTACCTGGTTAAAATAATTACAAAGTTGCCTGTAAAATAAATATTAATCCTAAAATAGCTATAATATAATTATAATTTATATTGTAGCTATATTAGGATTTATTTTACAGGTAAGTATTTAGCTTTAAATAGGAATAAGTTATTTAATAAGAGTTAATTTATTTCGTTAGATGTAAATTATATTTAAGTTAGGGGGGTGTTAGTGTTAGGGTTAGACTTAGCTTTAGGGGTTAATACATTTATTAGAATAGCGGTGAGGTCCGCTCGGCAGATTAGGGGTTAATAATTGAAGGTAGGTGTCGGCGATGTTAGGGAGGGCAGATTAGGGGTTAATACTATTTATGATAGGGTTAGTGAGGCGGATTAGGGGTTAATAACTTTATTATAGTAGCGCTCAGGTCCGCTCGGCAGATTAGGGGTTAATAAGTGTAGGCAGGTGTCGGCGACATTGAGGGGGGCAGATTAGGGGTTAATAAATATAATATAGGGGTCGGCGATGTTAGGGCAGCAGATTAGGGGTACATAGGGATAACGTAGGTTGCGGCGGTTTACGGAGCGGCAGATTAGGGGTTAAAAAAAATATGCAGGGGTCAGCGATAGCGGGGGCGGCAGATTAGGGGTTAATAAGTGTAAGGTTAGGGGTGTTTAGACTCGGGGTACATCTTAGGGTGTTAGGTGCAGACGTAGGAAGTGTTTCCCCATAGGAAACAATGGGGCTGCGTTAGGAGCTGAACGCTGCTTTTTTGCAGGTGTTAGGTTTTTTTTCAGCTCAAACAGCCCCATTGTTTCCTATGGGAGAATCGTGCACGAGCACGTTTTTGAGGCTGGCCGCGTCCGTAAGCAACTCTGGTATCGAGAGTTGCATTTGCGGTAAAAATGCTCTACGCTCCTTTTTTGGAGCCTAACGCAGCATTTGTTTGAACTCTCGATACCAGAGTTAAATTTATGGTGCGGCCAGAAAAAAACCCGCGGAGCGTTAACAGCCCTTCTACCGCCAAACTCCAAATCTAGGCCTAAGTGAGTAAGGTTTCTGACACAGTCGTGGCTATTCTGAATGTTCCTTCCCAGAAATCTGATGAGGAAGATACTTCAGTGGCATCTGAGGGGGAAATCTCAGACTCAGACAGTGTAATTGCTTCTTCTTATGCTGAAGTGGTATCATTCAGATTTAAGATGGAATCCCTCCGTTTCTTACTCAAGGAGGTTTTGGCTACCTTGGATGACTCAGACACTACTGTCGTAGTCAATCCTAAGAAGTCTAGTAAATGAAACAAGTATTTTGATGTACCTTCCATGGTGGAGGTTTTCCCTGTACCAGAGTGGGCTACAAAGATTATTGCTAGGGAATGGTAGAGACCTGGTATCCCTTTTTCTCCATCCCCAATTTTTAAGAAGATGTTTCCTATTGCTGACTCTATCAAGGAGTCTTGGCAGACGGTCCACAAGGTAGAATGGGCAATTTCCATTTTGGCTAAGAGAACTACTATTCCCATTAACCCCTTAATGACCACAGCACTTTTCCATTTTCTGTCCGTTTGGGACCAGGGCTATTTTTACATTTTTGCGGTGTTTGTGTTTAGCTGTAATTTTCCTCTTACTCATTTACTGTACCCACACATATATATTATATACTGTTTTTCTCGCCATTAAATGGAATTTCTAAAGATACCATTATTTTCATCATATATTATAATTTACTATAATAAAATTATAAAATATGAGGAAAAAATGGAAAAAAACACACTTTTTCTAACTTTGACCCCCAAAATCTGTTACACATCTACAAACACCAGAAAACACCCATGCTAAATAGTTTCTAAATGTTGTCCTGAGTTTAGAAATACCCAATGTTTACATGTTCTTTGCTTTTTTTTTTAAAAGTTATAGGGCAATAAATACAAGTAGCACTTTGCTATTTCCAAACCACTTTTTTTCAAAATTAGCGCTAGTTACATTGGAACACTGATATCTTTTAGGAATCTCTGAATATCCCTTGACATGTATATATTTTTTTTTAGAAGACATCCCAAAGTATTGATCTTGGTATATTTCATGCCACCATTTCACCACCAAAAGAACCTTTCTCTTTTGGGAGAAAGGTTCTTCAAGCAGTGGTGCCTTCTGTTTAGGTACCCTGTCTTTTTTCCCTCCCTTATCATCTGTGTCCTCTAGCTTGGGTATTGATTCCCAATAGTAATTAGAGATGATCCGTGGACTCACCATGTCATTAGAAAGAAAACAAAATGTATGCCTACCTGATAAATTTATTTCTTGACACAGTGAGTCCACGGCCCGCCCTGTTTATTTAGACAGGTTTTTGTGTTGTAAACCTCAGGCACCTCTGCACCTTGTGTTACTTTCTTTCTCTCTTTTTCCTTTGGGCGAATGACTGGGGTTGGAGGGAAGTGAGGTGATATTTAACAGCTTTGCTGTGGTGCTCTTTACCTCCTCCTGCTGGCCAGGAGTGATATTCCCAATAGTAATTAGAGATGATCTGTGGACTCACCGTGTCAAGAAATAAATAAATGTATCAGATAAGCATATATTTAGTTTTTTCTATTTCTTCGGTTCCTCTCCCCCCCCCTGAGCAGGTCTTGCTCAGTAGGCTTATTACTCTTATTTTGGGATACAGTTCGCATATGTTATAAAAAATTAAAACCCATTGCATGCTTAATATACAAGGCACAAGGACTTCTCTTAATCTGAGCGGAACCCATAACTTTGTCATCTGGCGGTACCCTGGTTGATAAGGAACACCTACCTTGCTTGAACTTATTGAGAGGGAAACTCTATGGACTTACATATATTAAACTTCTCCCCCAGATACCGCTCAGATTGTCAATACTTATATGCTACCATTGTTTTCTGTACCTATTGCCTTTTAATGTTATCTTCTTTTTACCTTTAATAAAGCTTGCAATTTAAAAAAAGCTGCTCCTCTGATGCCCTGAAAATGTTTCCCACAGAAAATAGTGGATTTTCTTGATCAAACACATTCAGAATAATAAATATCAGACCAAAAAAAGGACAAATGATTTGTGTCAAACAAAACATTTTGTCTGTGCACATCTCTATTGTTAATCTGTAAGTGTGTATAAACCACTGTGTGTTAAAGAGTGTGACTGGAATTAAGATAACCTTGTAGTGTTACTGGGGCTTTCTTTCACAGAATATTGTTGTTGAACTTAAATTGAAGTAGAAGTTTCTAATGCTGTCATCTTTCCTATATTAAACCAAGTATATGTTCTAAATGTCTAATCCTAAAAAAAAAAAGAAAAAAAAAAGTTATTTAAAACTACAAAGTAACAGCTACTGTCATTTTTAACTTATTAATATCATGCAAAAAGATAAATACATTTTTTTTCAACTAACCAAATAACGCCTGAAGCGCAGAATGAAAATCTCCGTAACGCAGTCCCATTGATGTCTATGGGGAAAAAAAAGTAACGTTTAAACCTAGCACCCTGACATAAACCCCAATTCTAAACACCCTAATCCGCTGCCCCGGACACCGCCGACACCTAAATAAAGTTATTAACCCCTATTCTGCTGGTCCCTGACATCGCCGCCACTATAATAGTTATTAACCCCTATTCCCCTGCACCCCAACATCGCTGACTCTATAAGAAAGATATTAACCCCTATTCTGCCGCTCCCCAACATCGCCGCCACTAAATAAAGTTATTAACCCCTATTCCCCTGCACCCCAACATCGCTGACTCTAAAAGAAAGATATTAACCCCTATTTTGCCGCTCCCCAACATCGCTGCCACTAAATAGTTATTAACCCCTATTCCCCTGCACCTCAACATCGCTGACTCTATAAGAAAGATATTAACCCCTATTCTGCCACTCCCCAACATCGCCGCCACTAAATAAAGTTATTAACCCCTATTCCCCTGCACCCCAACATCGCTGACTCTATAAGAAAGATATTAACCCCTATTCTGCCGCTCCCCAACTTCACCACCACTAAATAAACCTACTAACCCTAAACCGCCAGCCCCCCACATCGCAAAAAACTAAATTAAATTATTAACCCTTAAACCTAACCACCCCCTAACTTTAAATTAAAATTACAATATCCCGGGGGGCACCCGGGCGGCGGCCATCTTACAGGTTGCACTGAGCTTCAGCTCCTCAAGCTTTCTCCATTGTTAGCCTGCTCACCATCGCATTTTCCTTCATACCCTGCTTAAAATAGTGGGGGAGCTTGTCTGAAGAGGTCAAGCTGCGCAAGTGTGAGTCAGAACCATCAGGCCTATAGCGCAGCAGTTGAGAGATCCGGACTTACCTTTGAGAGACAACTGTTGCCGGTGTCTGTTTCTCTGCTGCCTGACGCAGTATGCCTGGACCCTGCAGCGAGCATCTCCCGGCTGGGACGCTCAATTGAGCTCAAAGAGAAAGTGCTCAGAATGCAGCTATACCGGCTGGTAGTGGACTCATTAACACCACTCGGTGCTGACCCCCCTCTCAGCTGTGAGACCCGGACTGGCTCACGGGGCAGTGTAAAGGACTATAGGACTGGTGGGGGCTAAACCGTGAGATGGTGTTGTTGTTTACATGCGGGGTATATGATTACTCATTTTTATATAGCAGGCTCTGATTATCTCTGTCGCAATGCCTTGTTTAAGCACTAACAGTCATATTTTTTTATAGTTCTAAATTTAATTGTTTTGGCTCAAGCATGTCCGTATGAGTTAATAGACAGCGATATTTGCTCCATAGAGATTGTATATGTGTATTTACTCCTATCTGCCATACTATTGCCCATTATATGCTGGGAGAAACAGGAGATTCATTTTTGCCCAAATATTGCTTAAAACCAGCTACATAACCTTGTGCAGCATGAACCGATGGACATATAAGCCCCTCTTAAAAACTGTTTTAGGTGATACTTACTCTCACATAACAGAAAAACTGAGGTGTGTAGTTATTTAATTGTATGGTATACCTAACATTTTAGTCTGATAGCATTGTTCATTATATTTTGGGTCCAAAAGTGGCCCAGTTTGTTATTTTATTTCTTCCCCAAAGTCCCCCAGTATGTCACAAACTTACTTCAGGGGGCCTAAGAGAGGCCTCTATATATTTTAGGGGGATATTATTCCAGCTAATGTCTCACTACATTATAAGGGGAATCGCCTTAATAGAAAATATGAGGTTCACTTTTTTTTTCTTATTTTTACTTGTCTTCTTAGGCATCATTTGTACAACTGATTTGACATATTATCTGGGTTCCACGTTTATGTCAGTATTTTTTTTTGTTACTTTATACGCCTGGAATTATGTGATGTAACATTGCCTGTTATATATGTTATATAACCTCAATAAAAAATGATTTAAAAAAAAAAAAAAAAACACACAAACCAAATATATAGAATAAAAAAAAAAATTACAATATCCCTATCTTAAAATAAATAAAAACTTACCTGTGAAATAAAAAAAAAACTAAGTTTAAACTAACAATTAACCTAACATAACTATTATACTAAAATTAAAATAACTACCAATTCAATTAACTAAATTAAACATTAAAAAAAACTAACACTACTAAAAAAAAATTAATTCTAAAATTACAAAAAATACAAAATTATAAAAAATAACTAACGAAATTATCAAAAATAAAAAAAGAATTAAATGGCCTTTTGTAGGGCATTGCCGTAAGTAAAACAGCTCTTTTACCTGTAAAAAAAATACAAAGACCCCCCCCCCCAACAGTAAAACCCACCACCCAACCAATACACCTCATATCAAATCAATTAAGTAATTTGGCAAAATGTCACACCAAAAATGATGTGTGATATTTTAAAGAAGACATTGCACAGATTCTTTAGGACTTTTATTTAAATAGTTCTTAAACTCAACATTTAATCTCTACATAAAATGTTTATCTAAGTACAATAAAACAGAATCAATTTAAAAAAAACGTGTGATATATTTTTTTTTCCGTATAAGATAAAAGGCACAGTGCAAACTTTGATGTTCTTTTAAGGTTAGGTACCTCTTATGGAAGCAAAAGAAAAATGGCAAGAGTGACAGATAATTACTTTAGTATTGTTGGTGACTGCCTTAAATGTTTAAATGTAGTTTTTTTCACTTCAACAAAAATACTAATTCATTATGTATTATTTAGTAAATAATTGTAACTTTAATTTAGCTCTATTTTAATTATGTTAAAGTTAGGGGGTGTTAGGGTTAGGTTTAGGGTTAGGTTTAGGGGGTTAGTAGTTTAATTTAGGCTGTTGTGATGTGGGGGGCTGGCGGTTTAGGGGTTAATAGGTTTATTTAGTGGTAGTCATGTGGGAGGCCAGAGGTTTAGGGGTTAATAACGTTATTTAGTGGCAGCATTCTCAGGGAGTGGCAGAATAGGGGTTATTAGATTTTTTATAATGTGGGTGATGTTGGGGTGCAGGGGAATAGGCGTTATTACCTTTAGTATAGTGGCAGCAATATCGGGAGCGGCATATTAGGGGTTAATAGATTTATTTTGGTGGCGTCGATATCGGGAGTGGCAGATTAGGGGTTAATAACATTATGTAGATGGCGGCGATGTCGTGGGCGGCGTATTAGGGGTCTTTAGACTCGGGGTTTATGTTAGGGTGTTTAAATGTTATTTTTTTTTTTTTTTCATAGACATCAATGGGGCTGTGTTACGGATCTTTTCATCCTGTGATCGCAGGTGTTAGGTTTTTTTCTGACCCGCTCTCCCCATTGATGTCTATGGGGAAAGCGTGCACGAGCACAGCAAAACAGCGCTTGTATTTTGTGCGGTATGGAGCTTAAAACCACCATATCGCACGCACAAACAGGCTGTTTCAAAACTTGTAACTATAGGCTGTGCTATAAGGGGTTTTTCGTTAATTTCCCTTTAGCACGCTTTACTTGTATTCTACCTGATAATTAGGTAAAAGGTTGCCAGTATATGTGTAGAATCAATTCGTTTAAATTAATTTTCACTTTTAATTAGTGTATTCAAATTTGTTGTTTTCAAGTGGAGCTCTCACTCTAACAAAGTCCAATGTATCCGGAATAAATGTGTTGGTAGGCGGATTACATGTATGTAAACCATTTGTTTGCTCAATAAAACTCTCTTTTATTTATTTATAAGCACTGGCTTTATTTATTAGAAGACCGATCCCATTGTCAGCACTATCAAGTGATAATTTATGCTAAGACTGTCCTACATGGTAGCCTCTTGGTTTCTCCAGTGTGGGTTTCAGGCAATTGGACTATGGTCTTCTGCTAATAAAGCACCAGTGAGATCTAATGTGAAAGATCCAGATGTGCTACGATTTCTGGGAGTGGGTGTTGATTGAGGACCATAGAGGAAGTAGTTTGTATTAGTTGCTAGATCTTAGTTAAGTTCTAATAAATTCACACCAATTAGATGCCACTAGCATCACCATTCCCCAGCCCTCCTACACTACACCTCCAAGAAAAAAACTCTCCAAAGCCTAAGGGATCCACTAAAATCTAAAGAGTCCCTCAAACACCTAAGAGATCCTCTAGCTCCTTCCAACCACTAGCGAATCCCAAAATAAATTAATATGCCGTACAATTTTAAAAATACTCGAAAGTTATTTTTCTGCCTTTAAATGGTTAGTCATATGTTGTAGAAAATATGCAGCATACTTTATTTTTGTCCATTTTCATGTAATTTCCTTCTGAAAATTTTAATTAGTCACATCTCCAGAAAGACTAAAGTGTATCCTGCAGTATTCAGAACCCTAGCTCTGTTAGATGCTACGCAATGATTGTTTGCAAGCCCTACAATGGCTAAAAAAACAGCTTCCACCCTTGGTACATTGTGCCCTAAGTTGCTATTAAAAAATGCTAACACAATATTTTTTAATTGTAGCTTTATTGAGCTCTAGTACCACGTATTTAATTTGTTCAGTAAAGAATGCCTGTAGCACCTTTACTGCTGCTGTATATTACGGCAATACCTTTCCCATAGTTACTCCTGCATTTCATAACATAGCTCTCCATTTCAGTCAATTATAGTTGCCTGAAAATATTTCATTTAACCTGGCTGATTTTTCATATAATTTTTTAAGCCATTTCATTCCTTTTAAATAATGATATAACAGGAAAATCTGGTTAACAAAAACTATAAGAAACGGGTATTGCCCATATCCTTTTGTACATTTTGGCCGCATTAATTGTAGCAATATTATAATGTTTTTATTTGTGTTTTGTTGTTGTTCCTTTTTATTTTAATACAGTTCAATATTAGAAATCATATATGTTATTTTTTTTTATGTACAGGTCATAAGATACTGAATACAGTAGATTGCACTAGACCTAATGGTGGAAAGTTACCAGCAAATGTTGCACTTATGATGAGTGATTTTGCTGGTGGGGCATCTGGTTTCCCAATGACATTCTCTGGTGGAAAATATACAGGTAAGTTGAAGTTTTACAACATCAGATCTTGTTTATCTATTGATGAAAGCATACAGACACAGTAAAGAGTGAGAAGCATGAGGTTATGCTCAGAAATTCAGCAGCCAAAACAGTTCCAAATCACAAGCAGCTGGGGAGACAAGTAAGACAAAAGACTATTTAAAGTTCAGACTGAGGGGGCCAATTTATCAACCTGTATGGGCCCCAATGCCTCTGTTTCTGCGCGAGCCTTCAGGCTCGTCAGAAACAGGAGTTAAGAAGCAGCGGTCTTAAGACCACTGCTCCTTAACTCGTCCGCTACCTCGCATACGATCGGGTTGATTGACACCCCCTGATAGCGGCCGATTGTCCGCGAATGTTCAGGGGGCGGCATTGCACAAGCATTTCTAGGGAAATGCTTGTGCAATGATAAATGTCGACAGCGTATGCTGTCGGCATTTATTGATATGCGGCGGACATTGATAATTAAGCCCCTGAGGGTCATATATATGCAGGCAAAGAACCTTTTAACTCTGTAAAGAAATGTTATAATAACAAGTATAGTGGCCACAAGGTTGTTAATATACACCTCATGTCAAATCAATTAAGTAATTTGGCAAAAGGTCACACCAAAAATGTGTGATATTTTAAGGAAGACATTGCACAGATTTTTTTAGGACTTTTATTTAAATAGTTCTTAAACTCAACATTTAATCTCTACATAAAATGTTTATCTATGTACAATAAAACAGAATCAATTTAAAAAAAAGTGTGATATATATTTTTTTCCGTATAAGATAAAAGGCACAGTAAAACTTTGATGTTCTTTCAAGGTTAGGTACCTTTATAGAAGCAAAAGAAAAATGGCAAGAGTGACAGATAATTACTTTATTATTGTTGGTGACTGCCTTAAATGTTTAAATGTAGTTTATTTCATTTCAACAAAAATACTAATTCATTGTGTATGTAAATTAATAATTTAATATCATTGTAATACATTTTATAAATACACTTTCAAACAAATTATTGGAATCATAATGGTTATTTATTTTTTCTATAACTTTAATTGTTTAATTAAAAGTAAACAAAGTTTAAATCACACTTTCAAACACACAGCCTAATTTGAGTATTGAGTTAGCATCCTCCTGGCCATATTACATTCAACAACAAAAAATTAAGTGTTCACATCTAAGGACTGCACTGTCTGAGAGAATTTAGCGTTAGGGATAAAGAAAAGAGTGATTTGGTCAAATAAAATGTAATTTAGATGGGATTACACTTCGAGGATGGGAGGAAAAAAAAGGTATGGTCATGAATATCAAGATATTTGATTTTCAAGTATCAAAGGTTGCTACAGTTTGCAAGTCTGGCTATTTAGATTTGATAGTTATGTGTGATTTATAGAATTTACTAATAGAGGTATTTATGTGGGCTTCAAACAATTAAAATCACCAATAGCCATTCAAAATGGGGCCTTTAGCAATGTCAATAAGTTTATTCATTGCTTTCTGGAAGAAGTCTGGAGTAAGTGTGTTAGAAGTTTATATGTTCATAATGGTGATGTGTCTATCGTAATAGAGGCCCTACTAGTGTCAAAACTCAAATTCACTGTCTTTAT